>NW_010529682.1:0-41461 GCF_000687285.1 Phaethon lepturus
GGGCCACTGCTGTGGCCTCTGGGCGCCTTCCCCGATATGTTTTGCCTTTGCTGACAGGCTCTCACCGAAGGTAAGGCGAGGGACTAAGTAAAGTTTGGGATTGGGCGTTTCGTCGGTGCGTTCATATCCAGGAGAGAGAGGGGACCTGTGGCTGCGCCGGAGGGGAGTCGGTACCAGGGGAGAAGGGTAGGGTTTTCCAGCTGCGCGGTGAGGTTAAGGCAGAAATGAGGAGGAGTTCCTAAAGCCCTGGTGTTGCAGTGCTACCGAGTTGCAAACAGCTAGCAGATTAGTTGCTGCAACCGGGAAAAGTTGAAAAGAAAGACAAGGGACTAAGACGGGTCTGCTACGGCTGGCACTGTTTAAATTAAAAGGCAGTGTCTTCTTTCTTTCGTCTCTTTCGATGAGAGTGAGGGTGTTTTCAAGGGTGACTGTACGAATAATTAGGAACAAGTAATGCTTACCAAAATGAAAGTTTTAAGTGGCATTGTGTAATTAATCTTTCAAGACATGAATGTACTACAGTTTAAAGCAAGGGTCTCAAAATAAAAATCGACTCCTCTGTTAACCTGTAGAACTAACCTGTGCGTTGTAATTGTAACTACAAGTGAACGTAACCTTTCACTTGTAATTCCACTTAAGAACGATTAAGCTTAAAATCTGTTTGCTTACAACCTATACGAGAAAAAAATGTGAAATTGATGTTATCTTTCTTTCAATTTTAAAGTGTCAGCAACATTTTTCCTTAATAGCCTTAGACATGTCAAAGACCAAAGTAAGTCATGTCAGTCTGCCTGGGGCGGAATTCACATCCTACTCCAGGGAACTTTTCTGAGACTTTGAACAAGGAAGATGGTGTATTCAAATATGTATTGCATGTTTTGAGACCATACAGCATACAAATTAAATTCCCCAGGATTATTTACATTTTGTGTGTTTTCTTGCAGAGCTGTGTAATTCCTAAAAGGTGACGGTGTTGCATTAACTGGCTGCTGCCATGTAGAGTAAAAGGTTTAGTAGTTAGATGTAGCGAGAATCCCACTAATTTCATCTTGAACTATGTCAAGTTACCATCCATTTATGGTTTAGATAAATTACATGTCTATTTTGCTCTTCTGGAATGAATTGTGAATAAGCTCATTGTCTCCCTATGTTATAGGGAATGAAAGTAGCTGTGGACTGGACTGTATTGAATTGGTAGCTAGAGTGCATAGCTGGTCATGTCACACAGTGTCTACAATGAAATAATGCCAGTCCATAGAAAAATTAGTAGTTCTTCTGTAAGACTCCATAGAAGGACACTTTGTAGAAAAAAAGAAAAAAGAATTAAGAGGGATTGCTGGTGTGAGACTACATCCAACTGTAACAGCTGTACTCCTACCGTAGGTGTCCTAATAGTCACCAGATATATGGGGTAAAATGTTTTGGTTCTGTGTTTGACAATTTATAATGATTTGTTCAGAGCTGCTAGTGTGTTACCACCTGGGAACAGAACAGGGCTTCTTCATTTAAATTGAAACAAAATAGAGAAGAAAACCCACTATGAACAGTGTTCAGCAATTTTAATGTATCCATCATTAAAGACTGAAATAATCTGCATATGTTCTGAGATCTGCATATATCTCTCAGATCTTAGACTGCTTTGCTTACTTAAACTCTTGGTGTGTTTTAGTACATTGCTGTGCTGATATCCATTCTCTGTGCTATTGATGAATATGACATGACAGAACACATCCTTTTAATACTATTTAAAATAGGAACACAAGACCAAAGGGGTCTCTTGGGCCATCAAGTCAGTACTGTTGTAGCAGGAGACCATATCCATCCCTCAAT
The DNA here is from genome assembly GCF_000687285.1 of Phaethon lepturus. NCBI lineage: Eukaryota > Metazoa > Chordata > Aves > Phaethontiformes > Phaethontidae > Phaethon > Phaethon lepturus. The sequence goes on from NW_010529682.1 coordinate 1,831, forward strand.
AAGCTATAAACTAGCCCAGAACTGTTGGCTGATTTTTCTGTTGAATTACTCATATGCTGTTTGGATTTAGTTCTAGATGTTAATTTTCACTAATAATAAAGTGAACCTTAAAATGAATACAAACATAGTGGGTATTAACAAGTGAATAATATCTGCAACTAAGTTTTGGGTTTTTTTAATGCCTGGGAAGTATTTACCAGTTGCTCTGGCTCCTTTTCATAATTGCCTGCCAATTGGGATGTCATATTATAAAAATATCAGGGATGGATTTTGGTATGGAAGAAGGCTTTTTGTTGGCAGGTGTTAGCTGACTCCCATCCCTGACAAGTTCTTGTGTGAACAAGGGGTGTTGCGCACGTCACAGTGTAAGGCTGAAAGTTTTCTGAATTTTGGCTTTTTGTCTATGCAAGATCTCAAGAACATGTAAATAACTGATTTCTGCACTCATTTATAGCAATCAGCGGGAGATTATGCTTTGTAGCATAGATCTTCAAAAGTCCTCTCCAAAAGAAACAGACCTGACTCATGGTGCCTGCATTAGTGGAGTGTTTTGGTAGTGTGCTGCTTCTGTGGTCATTCTTGTTTGAGTTCGATAAACCTTTCTTGCTTGTCAACTGAGATGATGTGGTGTAAAGAAAATGGCTTTGTCCTTCAGCAGTAGTGTATGTAAGCGGAGGAGACAGGTTTTGCTATTTTTTACATGTTTGTTTATTTTGATGGAGAATTTTTATAGCAATTGTATAATTATCTAGCCTTTTTCTCTGGGGAAAAATCTTTATAATTACTCCTTTCTGCCTTGTTGTTTATTTATGCTCTCCTCTGCTGTTGATTATCCATGTTCTTGAAATCTTTCTTGACGTGGGCTTTTTAGAAGAGTAAGGATGAGGCAACAGACTGTAAGACTGTGGAGTACTGGCTTGTAAGCATTACCTCAATGCAAGTAAACATTAACAAATAGAAATTGTCCTAATTAACTAGCTTGCTGAGATTAATGCAGAATCTCAGATTCTTTAAGAAAGGCACTAAAGGCAGTAGTGACTGGGTAGAGTCACTCCAGACCTAGGCAGTGGAGACTTGTCATTTTATTTTTCCTTGAGTATCTCAAAAGTTATGTCTTGGATTCCCCAGGTATTCAATGAGCAAAAACTTCAGCCGAGTTCACAGAGATGTCTAAAGTGATGATTGCTGTAACACAGAAAATGTGATGAAAATGAAATGTGATGAAAATATTATGAAAACCAACACCGATTTCTTCTGACTTAATAAGTAATTGTTTGTGACTGTTTCCTAGTCTGATAACTGTGCTTGCTCAAAACAAACCAACAAACAAAAAACAGTGATGAGACCAGTTCTACAGGTTCGCATTGGTAGATCATGCAGCAGGCTTGCATTCATCTCATCAGTAGCTGCAAACTCTTTCTTCTGTAGAAATAGCAATGTTCTTCTGTATCTCTGGTATGTCATGCTGTTTTCCTCAGCATCTCCATTTCATCACTCTGTGAGTATATATGCATGCTGTATGTGTTTCCACGTGCATATAACTGTTTTCATGTCTTAAAAGAACTTCTGTTCAAAGTCAATTTTCTAAATTAATATTAAGGGCATTGTAGATTTATGAACTATATACATTGAACAGTAACTGTTCCCAAACCTCAGCATTCTGTTGTCTGAGATTTTAATAGGGATTTTTGGGTCATTAAGTCAAAGGACAATAAGTCTATTGTTTGATAATCTGGTTATTTTGTGTGTCTGGCTTCATCAAAGAAATTCTTGTATTTCAGAGCCCAGTGTTTTCTGTGCTTGTCTTCAACACTTATTAAGTTTGACTTTACAATATCTCAGAAAAATAAATCAGCTTCAAATTCCTAATGTGATACAACTACCCTTGAAGAACTGAACTTCTTTTGTAATCAGATAGTTGTGCTGTGTAACACTGCACTGAAGGGAAACCTAACTGATTGCAGGAGTCTGTTGAAGTGCCATTTACCTGGGCCCATTGGCATCTAGCCCACCGGAGAGGTTTGATGAACTACTACTTTTAAAACTGAAACGTTCGTTGTCCCTTTACAATGGTTTATCTTGCTGCATCAAGTTTGGCTGGTCTACATTACAGAACTCCGCTTTGGGAAGAAAGAGAAGCTGATACTGGGAAAGGATTTACATTTGCCCCCCGGTTTCACTGGCAGGTTCACAGCAATGTCTGTGGAGCAGAAAGACGACTGTTTTCCCAAGTTTAAGAAAATTAGGTTTTCTTGCCACTGAGTGTGAACTCTGTACTTTCATTCACTTACCTCTTTCACATTTCTATCCCGATAAATCATACTGGTGTCCATTCCAAACACCTTTCTCTTTTTCTGTATTTACTGTGCACTAACCTGGAAGACATTTATGTTCATTGGTGTTTCTTCATCACTATTCATTTGTAGTTCTTCACATACTGTTGCTGGGAATAGACTTGTGATATATTTTAGGAATTCTGTCAGAGCTTTTCTCCCAGTGTAAGTAGATAGTATCTTACTGAACGAAAGCCAGTTATTGCCAAATAAGAGGGGAAAAAGTTGGTCAAAATAGTCTGTGTTGTGTTTCATTACTTGTTTGTAAGCAACTTGCTTGATGCTAACTTGTTGAATAAAATGAGACAGGAGTGTAATGGAGCACCATTCATTTTGGATACAGGGATAAAAGTCTGACCAAATTTATTAAGAGTCTTTCTTGCTTCTTCTTCTGCCCACTGTGGAGGGAATATTTTGGTGTAGCCATTAAATGTCTTGTACGCGTCAAGGCAAAGGAAACTTGAAGTTCAAACTATAACTAATAAAATTTTTATATAGTTGTGTTTGCTTTATTAAATAATAAAGATGTCCCTGATTTCACTGGCAGCACAGATAAGCAATGAAAGCTTCATGATTTTCATTAAAGTTGTCAGCAGAAAATATTGTAGTTATCAAAGTATTAGCACTGAAAAATATGGAAAGGCTGGTTAAGAGCATATGCAAGTTCTCACATACCATCTTTATGTAGTTAATAACAAATACGTATGTGTTATATATATTTTTTAAACAGCATAAAAGCATTTGTATATGTAAATTATGTAAATAGGTAAAATAAAACTTTGCAATCTCCAAAAAAACCCTACACCTTTCACCATAGGGCTGATTGTTTCTTTTACTGAAATACCACCCACACCTATCTGCTTAGAAGCCCAGTGCTGACCAGTCTTCCACTTTGGTGTCTAAGGACCATCATTTCTGACCCTTTTTAGCAAGCGTAGAGGCTTCTTTCTCTGTTTAAGCAACACTAGGGCCATCCATAATTTTCAGGTGCTACTTTATTTACTGCTAGTTACTAGTTTTGACTAAAACAGTATTTTCTCATTTTCTTGGCTTGTTGTAAAGCTCCCTGAATTCTTGCTTGCTTTTTTTCCACAGGATGTCTCATATAAGTGAAATGTGGTGCTATCACTGGAAATGGAAGCTGCAGCACTGTCTCTCCTTGTTTACCATATATATTATATGCATGCAGCAAGTAGGTAAGTCAGCAAATTATCATCTTGCTTAAATAAATGGTCTAGGAGCCAAAGTCTTGATGACTAAGAATTATGATTACATACGACTGAATTATGTACAATACAATATTTTGATGAAAGTGGTGTGTTATAATTATCAGTTGTAATCTGATAGGTGTCATATTTTCTGCAATTGCCAATTTTTTTTTTTTTATAATTTTGCTGTTATTCCTTATTATTTTTTCTTTGACTTTGTACTTTGAATTCTTTCATTTTGCCTATCCTTTGCTTTTACCTTGTTAATACCTACCTGTGTTTTGAATTTCTTCCAGCTGTTGAGTAACTGTGAGAAAACATGTAGTTCTTCCATTTTCCACAGCACTGTTTGTACCTGTAGACTATGTATTCAGTAACCCTTCACTCTAGTTCAAAGCTGTAAAATAACTGTAGTGTGCTTATTATTTTTACACTCTTTTATGATTCAAGTAATAGAAACATTCCTCAGCAAGCTTTATGTACATAAGTCAACCATACACTGTAAAGAACAATCAGTTTAACCTTAACATCATCTTGGTCTGTAGTGACACTTGAGCACAGAATAATGTAACACATTCTGACTGTTTAAGGAAAACATATGAACAAGAGATTTCATTTACTAAATGCCTTTTCCTAACCCACAGAGTGCAAAATATTTTAGGAGCTCCAGCTGCCCTGCTGGAAAAAACTCTGGAGTTGATTCTGGAGCATAAGAAAACTTTGGAGGAGCGTGTAGTGCTCAGCTAATTCCACATCAGATGGGCAGTTTTGCTGTTACAGACTTGCCATTGGAAAAGGGATTTTTTATATATAGAAAGAGTTTCTGCCTTTAATATTGTTTATTATTTACAGAAAAAGCAATGTAGTAGATGTGCAGTAGCAGTTTCCAGCTTCTTGTCAATTTAATAGGTGTTCTCCATTTCCATTAAATTGTGTAGCCAGAAATGTACTTACGACCCAACTCTTACCCATGGCTCAGTTGGCCTTTGTGTCCCTGTGTCGTATATGATCCTGGGCCATGCAGCTGCCATCCTCAGCATAAAGAGCAAAACCTGCTCTAATTCACAGCTGCTGTGGGCCGGTATCTGCTGACTAGAACATTAAGACCTAAAGACCATTAGTTTTTGCTAATTGCTCTTGATACAAGTTTAGTTATCGGAAGTGCAGGTGACACAGCAAGAGTAAGTCCCATGATCCAGAAGGTCCTAGCCAGCATGCTGTGAGAGCAAAGCCAGCTACGAGCTTGTCTGTGCGTTTGGCTAGTCGCAGCGAACCGTTGCTACCTGTGCTGGCACTGAACAAACAGATGGGTCAAAAGCCCCGTGCCAAACTTCCAAGATACACTTCTACAAAATAATAGATACCGCTGGCTAACTACTTCAGCAATGAAGTGGTTTGTGCTGTTGGGCTGGTAAAAGCAGCGAAGTGTTCCAGATAATTGTGTCTCCTCCATTACAGTTACTGTCCATGTCCCTTTCTCAGGAACTGATTTGGCATGTAGAAGGCTCAGAACCAGGTCTCTGATGGAAATCAGAGCAGAGACCCGAACCTGAGTCTTCCGCATCTCAAATAAGTGCCCCTGGGGGCATTTTCTTTCTTGCTTTGACTAGAAAATATTTGAAATCTTCAAAATTTCCAATGAATAGGAAAAAAACATTTCCCTATCTTCCTGAATGATGAGCAGATAAATAAGGTGCACTGGAAGCACCCAGGTTCAACAGGCGAACGTTTGCTGTTCAGCAATGAAAGAGATCATAGATAGTATGCTGTTGATACTTGACTGAAATGAAAATGAGACATTTACCTTCACAGCAACCTGTCATTTGGCAGTACTTGCCTGTAGACCCTCAGGGTTCATGTTTCTTTTTATGTTGATGTAAAAGCATAGGTTACGCTGCAAAATGGAGTCTTTTCATCTGGTCTTTTTAACAGAGCAAGGCAGACAAGGTGGGAAAAACAGCTGTTCCTGCATTTTTTTATTTTGCGTTCTTAAGAGGTAATGGTCAATTTGGCTGTGGATTCATATGATATCCATAATCTCCCTGGCACCTTAAGTTTTACTGAAGTTACAGTAGAAATATCATAAAAACCTGATAGTCATCCAGCTTCGCTAGTGAGCTGTAAACTTAGAAACCTATTGGGGCTTATTAAGCTTTGCCTAGAGGAGGTTGCATACAAGTGAGGAATTAAGATCGTCAGATACAGGTATTATGGATTATTTAAGGGGCTATTCTTAAGCATAAAAATATCAGTCATGCTGTGAAATGGAAAAAAAAGCAAAAGTAATAATTTTATAGTTTAACTTGAGAAGAACTACAGGACTTGGCCTGCTTTGTGAAGCAAAGCTTAGGAGGATTACACAGCAGAAAACTTAGAACAGGAGCAGGATGGTCCGTGAAAAGAATGTTTAGCCACAAACTGAACAGTAAGGTACTGCCAAGCAGGTGCAGCAGTGGAGAGTAATCCCAAACTATAGGTCTGATACCTCAGAGGAATCAATGGGTGGACTCTGACACTTAAAACAGAAAGAGAGAGAGAAATTATAAGAACAAAAAATACATTGTAAAAGTATAATATGTACTTTACTTAAAATCTCAGCAGCCTTAACTGTTTTGGCAGACTGGCTTCAGGTCGTGTCTTGTGACATGGAGTAAGCAAATTGACAGGTTTCCATTCCCGTCTGGGGTAGATGTCCCTTGAGTGAGTCATTTAGCCGTGCCTCAGGTTCCCTGCTTATATCGATGAGTGTATGTCTTGCCTCCCTTGTAAACAGCTTGCCTATCTTCCAGTGAGCGCACTGTACAGAAGCTGAGGTGTTAGAATGGTAGTGTTTTAAACAGAATGAGTTAAATCTGCTTTTATGTGAGATTCAGACATTCCTAACTTCTTGTTGTATGTACATTTCATTGGTTTCAGAGAGACCAAAAGAGAACAAAAAGAGTGAACAGAGTTCTGGAAAACATAACTAATGAGGGCAGACAGAAGGAACTAAGAAATTTTGGTCTAGAGTAGGCAGAAGGGGGAATGCATAATAATTTCGAGTATTTAAAGAGATAGCTGCAGTGGGAAGGAATAGACTGATCTTTCTGGACAGTTGAAAGGGCAAAAAGAATGGGTTTAAATTACAGCAAGATAAATGAGGGGAGGAAATTTCATCAGAAGGTATAGATAGCAGTGGAATAGGTTGCCAAGGAAGACTGGGGAATCTCAGTCCTTGAAAATGTATAGTAATACCTGCCAAAAGTGCTTTAAATCTATAGCCCTCTTCCCTTGGGGATGAGAAATAAGATTAGATGATTTCCAAAGTTCCCTAGTTCCTGTAGTCTTTGCCCTACAGAATCTGGGGCAGAGACTACAGGAGTTAGCTCCTTAGTCTTTGCCCTATAGAATCTATCTTGATTCAAAATCTGGGAAATGAGGAGATCCCTTGGAAATTACATTTCTCAGAATATGATGGTGCTTTTGCTGTGTCTATAAAACTATGTTGGTGTTCGTCCTGTTGCAATGGCCTCATTTTTATTTGAAATAAGGAAGCAGCAGTTTAGTATGCAACGTCACAAAAAGTGTTCAGTTTAATCTCCCCTTGCTTTTTGGCTTTTCTGCTCTCACAGTACAATATTTAAACATTAGACATTTTTCTATCTGTTGGTTTTGTCTAGGATCTATGTTGTAACCCAGGAGCAGAACTGGAGGTTTTTTGGTGACCTTAAGAGCAGATTCCAGTTTGCATAGTTACTTTCCAATCTATTTTTCAAGTGTCTTGTCAGTACTGGACATCCATGAACACTTGCACACTTTGAGGAGATCACAACATCTTCATAAGAGTTTTTATCTTCTTCTGTCATCAATAGATACATAATTGCATAAAAGTCAATAGGCGTTTTAAATTTTGACTACTATGCAACCATATTTAGTTTTATTCAGGATGTGGAAAATATTTATTTTAATAAAGCCACGCATACATCTACAATTGTTATTACACTATTTCTGCGTTTTGCCCCATACTGCCATTATCACAGGATTACTATGACTGTAGCTAATGCTAGAATGAGCATTTGTCCTTTCGTTCATCCAGCAGTAACGTGCATCGGTGTCTGTAGTCACATTTCCATGTTCTCAAAGGTCTTTAATCAATCCTCAGAAGCTCACAGCTCACCAAAGAGGAAATTTCGATTCTGTTGCAATCCCTGAAATTTTAATTTCATATTTTTAGTGGTGGTTCAAAGCAAAAAATCTGTGCTGCTTTTAATTCACCAAGAAAAAAGAGAGGTGAGAGCAAAGAACAAATCCGAAAGCAGGTCCTTCACCCGCATGGCTCGTAAGGGCCTCCAGTATAGGATCTTCTTTGTCGGTTGCGCTCCTTCCGCGGGCCTCTGTGGGTAAAGGAGGGGTCAAAGCCCTCTCTTATGCATGGGGAAGTTTCAGAGTGACCCTGCAGGCTCCGGAGCCTGCGGAGAGATGGGGAGGGGTGTGGTGGAAGTACCGCCAGTGCCAGCCGTGCCAGCAGCGAGAGTTGGTCGCATCGCCGTCTCGGAAAACGGGCTGGGTTGTGCCGCGAGCAGCCCCAGTCAGGAGGTGTGTTTTTTCACCACGGATCCGAGACCGCCTACCCCAGACGAGGGCCAAAGATGCTGTCGCCGAGCAAATGGTGAAAGGGTTGTCAGCACGTTCGCTTATCTTCCCCTTTCTTACCGCGTGCGCAGCAGGAACCGGAGTGCCAAGGCGTTAAGCCGGTCAGTCAGCGCTGCCCTCGCGGCCAGCAGGGAGGCAGGGCGTGATTTTACGGCGTCACTACTGGCGCCGTGCGGAGCTTCTCCCGTGGCGTCCCCGGGGTGGGAACGGGCGCGCGTGTACCATTGCGGAGCAGGGTGGATGTGACTCGGTGGTGTCCCTGGCTCAGGCGTGGAAATTCACGATTCTAAACATCATGGAAAAACTCAGAAAACCTGAAAAGTTTGAAAAACGTATTCAGTCTGGCGGTCTCTTTCCTTATGCAGGCATGCATACCTCATGTGCGGTTGAGAGATTAGTTGGAAGGAATCTGGGTATTTAATGAATAGCTCCAAAGTATTTTTATCCTTTCCCCTTTCTCTGTAAGTCGTCTTTTATATTTTAATGTAGCTTAAGCAAAACAAATCTAAAGCAATCCTTTGTGTTCTGTTTAATATCTAAATTTCTGATGGCTTGAGGCATGTGTTTAGAATTTACGTTCGTATAAATCTTGCAAAGAAGAAGTTGCTGGTTGGCTTTCTTGTATTTCCTTTAGTTGACAGTTTGCTAAAGTAAAACTAAATCACTGTTGGAATGAATTTCACAGGAAGCTGCCTCTCATTACCTCTATTTACTTTTCTAGCTATAATTTTTTTGATGGTGCTGATAATCCTTTTCCCTAAAGTGTTTGGACCACATCACATTAACCATAACAATATTGTCTTAAAAGCACAGTGATTTCCACCCCCCCTCTGATATGCACCTTTAGCCAAACCCAAATGGAATGTGGTCAAACATCGCAGAAATTCAGAGCTGACTAGACCTTTATCTTACAGGGTCTCTGCACCTTTATTAAAGATAGGCTAAATAATGTACCTTCCTCTAAAGAATATACCTTTAAAGAAAGAATATACCTTTCACCAAAGGGCATATCTTCATGACCTGTACATTTCTAGAATCTGTTGATGACTTATTTTTGCCTCATTTTTTTCTGTTCACTGTTAAAAATTGAAAACATAGCCAAATGATAATTTGCCTCATTGTCAATATTGTTTATGACAACAGACAATAAAGGTATCTAGCTCAGTGGTATATCCCACAATAATGACTTGTGGCCAAGTGGACTGTGCTTTACAAAAGGCTGCTTCTGGTAGAGGTTATTATGTAAAGAAATTCATTCTTTATGGTATTTGTTGGTTGCTTTCAGTAAAGTGAATGAGCATTTTAGAAGAAAATGTCTCACTAAAAGACTTAAGTCTTTGAGAATGTCACTTTTTTCTCTTGTGGATTAGTAGTGTGAGAAATGTTGCATCATGAAGTGAAAGTCTTAGCAAGGAATAGAACAGTTTTCCATGTAAAAGTTCCTTACACATAAATCTAGCAGTCATGTGACATGCATTTTTAGTATGTATTACAGTGAATACAGAGTAATTAAAATGGTTGATTTCATATACCAGTGAACCTTTTGGAAATAAATAATTACCACTGTAAAGTCCACGTTTTTAATTTAATAAGAAGGGGTGATCCTGGAGATTTTGGATGCATATTGTTATGCCCATGACTGTTTTGCTAGAATATTGGATTTGTTTAGTTAATGAGATTGCTCAAGTGATTTGCATAAAGTGTAACATGTAAATGTTCACTAGATCAAAGCCCCAGTTATCACTGCCTGAAAATTGCAATGTTAACATTTGCATTTTTGTTACAACCACAGCACAGAGATGTCTGAGATAGATATACTTACCCTATGGTTTATGTATGGACAATACTAAAATGAAGAAAAACACACATGACTGTTGCTTTACAAGGATTCGAAAAAATGAAATGAAGGAATTTTAGCTACAATTTAGTAAGGTACTGAGAAATAAGAAAACCCACCTGGAAAATTACATTCCTTGTTAAAATTGTGTGTAGAAATACCTCTGATTAAACAGTTCACCCGTACTGCTTCAGAATTTCTTCCACTCATAGTGGAAGAAAAAATTTCTCTCCCATGAGAGGAAACTAAAGTATCTCAGCTATAGACTGTAAACATTTTCTTAGCTAAAATATTAGTGTGATAATGATAACTTACATCAGAGAAGTACATCCCTTACTGTGACTCACTGAACCAGAACTACTTTTCCTGCCCTAAATATAATACTTGAGGCACTCATATCAAGGGAAGGCAGGGCTTCCAGAATCACCTCTTGTTTTGTCTGGGTTCAGTGCTCACTGGTCTGCTCAGTTCCTGTAAATGACAGAGTAGGCTCTAACTCCTGCTGCAGTACAGGAAAATTAAGTGTATAATTCACAGTTAGGGTTCTGCTTATGTGGTCAGACCTCTGCGTATCATTCACACTAATTCATTTTACCGGCTTTCTCTTGAAGAATCAAGCCACTTGTCACTCTAAACCCATTTCCAGTCATTATTTTTTGATACCACTATGAACTTGTACTCCTTTTTTTCTCAGCTTTCATTTTGTAGTTTTTACCCTATTGTCTGTGCTACTGGGACAACAGCAGCTTGAACAGTGTGTTGGCTGTTTTCAATTTGTTAGCTGAAAAAAATTTTGCTAATTGTCCTCAAGATTTCAGCCCCCGAACACATGCTCGCCAATTCCCATTCTGTGAATTTCCCCTTTGGTAATTTCTCAACATCTTTTCAGTTATTTACTGGTTTGTCCAAATTCCAGCGTAGCAAATAGTCACTTTCGACAAGAGAGGCCACCACAGTGGTAACTCAGATTGCTCAATACTCCAAAACTACAGTTATATCAATTGAGATGTAACATACTCAATATTCTATAGAAGTGTCAGTATGGCATATTTTCACAGTACATATTTTCTGAAAGTTCTTGTAAACTGAAAAAGCGTGTGTTCAAAAATCTTTTGCTCAGTTGAAGAGTGGCAGAATGTTAGTTCCCATTCTTGAAACCACTTGTTTTCTGGATATCCCCAAAGCAGTCTAACTGTCTTGCAGTACACTGTAAAACAACTGCTTTTTTCAGGGCTAAATAACTGGAAGAGCTAGCCCTTACAGAACAGTGTAGATCCGTGAAAAGATCATCACACAGCTAATCTAATTTTTGAAAGGAGACAATGCGATCAGAGTTTTTCCAATTCCAACTTTTTCCCTCATGAATATGCTTCTTAATGGGTGTCAGACAGAAAACTGCAACTCCCTGTCTTGAACAGAGTTTGTTCTGTTCACATGCATGGTCTGGCTTCTCACAGCTCTTCTCATTAAGAGCTGTGCAGTGACAAATCCATACTATGAAGCTGAAGTCATTTTTTTTTGTCAGAACTTGCTTTTTAGGTGGAGAAAAAGACCTCATGGTTGAAGTTATTGCAGAGGCATTTGTACAAGTGACACAGTCCTCTGATTTTTTTTTTTTTGTTGTTCGTTTTGTTTTGTGGTGTGAGGAGTGAGGGGAAGTAGGTTTGTTTCTCATTGTCTTGAATTTACAGGCTTCTAAGCGGGTTTAAATTCTAAATCTTCTACTGTTTTTTCTTCTAATTCTGTGTCTAAATATTTTCCAATTCCAAAGCATGTTAGTCATATAGCATAGTGTGCTTTAGAGAAACTGGAAGTATACCGGGAATGCTGAAATCGCCTTGCCTGCCGAGTCATTAAACATACACAAAGGAACGTTAATATTGTGTCTTTTTGTACTGAAATCTAAAATAACTAAGAGATTTCATGCTGAGTGTGAATGTCCACCTATCCGATATTTTGAACAACAAATTGCCCAAATTGTATTCAACTCATCTTGGATTCTAACTTTGGTTTGAAGAATTGTTATGTTCCAAGAAACCGCATCTGTAATGTACATACAAAAATAAAAGGGTGAAATGCTGGTGTTGAACAAAGGCATCGTTCGTAGAATAAGCAGAAGTTGTGGGGTTTTTAAAAAACAAAATATTGTTTGACTGATAAAAATATTTAAAGGAAGTGTAACTATAAAAACTATGAGCCCCCTCCCTTCCATGTGTAAGCCTGGTACATCAGATGTGCTGTGCGCACCAGCTGCTCTGGTTACAGTTTATTATATAACCGGTTTATAAAATGTAGGCGTTTTTCTTTGACCTGTCAGGTTTTGGCAGTATATTGTTTCCATGATGTCTGGTTTTTTTTTTTTTTTTATCTTGTTTTGAACAGGGTATGCTTCTGCTAAAATCTTGCCACTGGAAGTGGCAAAGATGCTGTGTAGCAGCAGTGCCACCAGTCAGGGCTTCCCCCTTCTCTGTCTCTGCATATGGGGAGTTACTCTTCTGTTAAGTGGTTATTTCACTGCGTTATGAATGAATTGCATTTAACCCTTCCATGTTCCCAGAAGGGTCTAAGTGAAAGTCAAAATGGTAGAATTAGCATTGGTACAATAATGAATTTGTCTCCCTGGTGCCATGTGGCAATCAGAAGATGGTACTGAGGATTAAAAAGGCAAACATCTCTCCCTGTATAGTCTCCCTCTAATAAAATCTGTGTGTATTTTTCATATGTGGGCAATACCACATGTGTGGTTTCTAAATCCTTTGCCAAACACTAGTAACTTAGAAGTTACCTGCAAATAATATTTGTCTGGCTTAGTCTTTAGTTTGGGGTGGTTTTCTTCCCTCTGTTGTCAGCGCTGTTGATGTATGTGATACAAGTATTCTCTTTTAGGCAACTCTTGTACTTACTGACTCCTTTGAGTACTACCCTTAACAAAAGTACCTGAAGTTGTTCTGTATTGTTTATGGCATATCAGAATTGAGTGACTGGCAGTTGAATTAGATAATCAATAGCTGAACCCACGATCTTAGGAAAAAAATTGCCCATTTTCTTGTGTTTGGCTGCATAAACCTTTTCTGAATAGCACCTTCTATAGCAACGGAATGTATCAGATGCCAGAAATGTATCTGAGAAGAGTCCATTTTTTAAAGCTATTGTTTTCAATAGCTTTATCATCTTAATCAGTTTTCTAATGTAATAAATATTCTAAATTTGAAGGATAAAATTACAATGTTAATTTTAAAATTTTAAGATCTTATTTCTGAAAAGAATTTTCTTAAATAAAAAGTTTTTTTTCAAGAAAGTAAAGAAAAATAACTCTTACTAACAACATGATTGAAAAATAATAAAATAAAGTCATAGCAACCATGCCATTTGCTTTTTTATGCTTAGGAATGGTGAAATTGAGACAGATCTGCTTTAACCTTGAAATAGTTTTGCATAGGTTTTGGAATAAGGTATGAAGAAACTCTTCGGTAAATGTTCAGCTCTGTATAGTCTGGTGGTTCCTCCATTTTTAACTGGATTGCACAACATTGATTTTACTGGGTCCCACCAAAGTCAGTGCAAGTTTTACTGTCCCCTTGAATAGGAGCCAAGATATATCACCTTTGAGCATTTTGGAAAATCCCTCCCCAAATGTCCAAATAGAAACTCTTTGGAAGTTGGTGTCTTGGCCAAAGAGTGTTACGTCAGAGGAAGCCGAAGTTCTGCCCCGTGCCTTTAACAGATTTAACTTGCGTGGTGCTGCGGCATTGCTGTTCAGTGCTCGGAAAGGAAAAAGAGTGAAAGAAGAGCTGCTGTGTACGCTTGGCAGCGATTATATGTTGTAACTTGTGTGGTTTTTGTCTGCAGATTACTGTGATCTCACCCAGTAATGCTTGAAATGGAAGAGGGTTTTGTATTCTGCTTTTTGTCTGTGTAATCCCCGTGTCATGTGAATCCTGACTTGGTACTTAAGAATTGACTTGAGCTCCAGCAAAAAGCTCAAATGCACAAACTCTCCTGGAAGGACTGATACTGAAAATTTTTTTTTCTTCCAGCACTCTTCATGCTTTAGGCAGAGCTCTGTACCATTTGCAGGAGCTTGGAGCACCTCAGGTTCCCAGAGATTCAGTGGGAAACGAGCATTATCAGCAATTCCAAAAACTGAGCCGAGGAGAAGACAGCATTTTTGCTCTATCACCCTCTTTTCAGCTAAGTTTATTGCATCCTGTTGGGGATTTTTTTTTAACTGGCAGAGCAAGTTACTGAACAATCATGTGTCCAGACATCCACTCCTGTTTCTACCTACCCATCCATCCATAATCTGCCTGGTTTTTAATCCTGACACACAGAGGAAAGCTTGCTTTTTTCTCTTTAAATTGATTGCTTTTGATTATAGTGGCATGATAGTTTTTTTGAGCTTTCCTCATATTTTACTGTAGTGTGTGTGTTTCTACTGAGAAGACAGCTCAGCCTGGCCAGAATTTTAATCTTTAGGGTGAGGTCTGCAGTGCTTCTTATCTTAATCAGCTATTGTGTTTATTCACTTGAAATATGTGAAAATCTGAAAAAACATCTATTATCAGGGATCAGGCCCAACTAAAAAAAAAAAAAAATCTGGTCTTTCAGCAATTCATGGTATTTCACATTAGATTTCTATTAGCTTTCCTTTCAGAATTCATTGTAAGGAATGATACAACGACAGCAGAATGGAAAATAAACTTGCATATTTTAAAAACAAAAAAGGTGTTAAACTAGAATTTGGTCATCAAAACATTAAATTTGTGAGTCACAAGCATAAATTACTTAAAAGCAGTTGGTGAAAATTAAAGGAAGCTTTTTTTTTTTCTTTCCAAGAAGCTCTTCTGTGGTACTTGCAATCTGTTCTTTATAGTTTGTCGTAATGTAGTTGTCTTTATGTTTGTAGTTCAGTTTTTTTTATATTGGCCCTTACAATAGTTCTCATAAACAGTCCTCATTAGTCCTTTTATATCATTCTTCCTGAAACTTGTGGTATTGAAATGTGGACTTAGAAGTATGTATACAAATATCATAATAATCAAATGCTATGCAAGTAGCCAAGGTAGTCCATACATTCAAAAAAGAGTTACCTGCAATGCAGGGAGAAAATCTGCATCATTAGATACCATTGTCGGGCTATACTCATCCATTTGTCAACAATTACGAAAAACACCAAAGACCAATGTGCTCAGTCTAAACACAGATCTAGTGAATATGTTCCTATATGGATGTTTCCTGGTGTTATGGTGTATATTACACAGAGTTTTCAGTAAGATTAGCAATTCACCTGCTATGTTTTCAAAGTTACAATGCAACTCCATGAGGGTTGTCCCCTTAAAGTTATCATATAATTGCTAAATAGTAATAATGGTGGTATTTTATTATTTTTCTCCATGTGATGTGATCTTTCATAAATAAACTAGTACTCGTTAGCATCATCATATCTCACTGGAAAGATACCATCTGCTTGTAGGATTAGCCATTACCTTGTGCTTGTGTACTGCCATCAATAATGTTACTTGACTTGTTCTTTGGCACTGCTTTAAAAATACAATTAATATAAATTATACGTGATAAAAAATAACTGACAAAAATGTCTATAAAACATTACACCTTTATGATGCAACTTAAACTTTAACACAGGAAAATGTTGAGCTAAACTTTTGGAACAGGTTAAAGACAAATATTCATATGGAAACACATTAACGTGTATATTTGGATTGTGCAGGCAGATCTCCTGTACTGTCTGTGAGCGCTGACAGATTTCTAAGTCTAGCCCAATAGCACAGAGCCTTTGTCCACACTTTAAATAAATTATGTTCTTGAGTATGGGCTGCTCTCGTCATGGAAAATATATCTGTATGAGACTTGAATGAATAATGTTTTTTGTTGTGAACACCTTTTTATCAGCAACTATGTGAGAGGTTTGAATGAATATCTATGCTTCCAATTACATATAGGCTTTGCCATTTCCCTGTAATTTATCTTTTCTAATTATGACACAATACATTTATTTCTGAAATTTCACATGCTATTAAATGACTCTTACTTGTCTGTTACTGCTTTAAAGTAACGCAACCCTTCATTCCTACCAATTCTGACAAAGAATAAGACTTCTTAAAATTTTTTTATTGTTTACTTTCCAATCATTTCCTGTCTTACGTGGAGGTGAGGAGAAGATTGGGAGTCAGCTAGTGAACAGAAACAGGAATGATAATCTAGAATCAGCACTTGCTACTACTTTTGTTGAAATGTTGGGAGACCTGTGTGGTGGAAATAAAGGCATAAACCAGTGGTGTAGGCTTCCTTTGATTGTCACACAATGGCGATTTTCAAAGTTTGACTTAAATAACAGAAGAAAGCCTTAGGGAGAATATACTATAAAGTAAATACTAATGCTGGAGAGGTGGCAATTCAATAATTTGGAAATAACAGAACTGAAGAATTCAGGTTGCCTATGGAGTTTTACATTTTCACATCCACCAGGATGATGGAGGTTTTAATTACAAAGCCACCTGCTTTTTGTCATTGGCCACCAGCTTTGTACGGAGTGGGGATGCTGTGAGGCTGAAAACAGACATGGATTTTAGGCCTTTGCTTAATGTGTGGCCAGAGCTAGAACGTGTATGCTAAATGAGGCATTGTATTTCAAGAAGGTCTCATGGCTAGGACAGCTGAATGATGTGATAGAAAACTAAATGCTGTCCCTGACTCTGGGCTGCTAGGGGCTGCAGAGCAAATGATTTTCATGGCTGTCTTTCGGCATGGAAAATGAGACACATTAATTTGAAGCTATAGAGTGATTTGCATCTATAATTGCAGCTGAAGTGAATAGGAACTATGATTATATTAACCTCTATACAGAGCCACAAATTGTGAATAAATGAGGTCCCACGTGTCTGAAATTAGATACCTAATGTCAGATTCTGGTCTTGATATTCCCCAAGTCCCCTTCTATAAAATGAAGTAAGAATGCTTCTTCCCTCATAGTCATATTGTAAGCTTTTGATTAATAACTGTTGGAGAAACATTCAAGTGTTGCACTAATGAACACCACAGAAGTGCTCACAAGGAAATCAGTGATTCTGTCTCAGGAGAGGACTGGAATTGCTGCAAGGCTGCGGGTCACACATCAAAGAATGGAGGTAAAGCAGGCTACCGAAAAGTTGCTTACTGCACGGGATTTGTCCTTCCTGTGCACTGAATGAGGTCCTGCAAAAACAGCAGTGTGTGATTATGTAATTGAAGATTTTTTTTCAATTATTTATGCACAAAGGCCAGAGGAAGGTTAACTCTGGCATTTCTTAGACTTTAAGAGTCCTTCATTGTGCAACCCTAATGGTGTCTGCATGTTGCTGGGAGTGGTTTATAACATCGGGATGTGTGTGTATTTGCAAATACAGATACAATTACTGTTAAAGATGCTTACTTAGAATTTTAATTTAACCCATATGCAGAGCAGAAAGCCTTGTTAACAAAATGTTATTTACTTATTTTTCTCGTTTCATTCATTTTCACTTAATCAGGATGTTCTCCACCGTTATTTTTGAGACTGTTTAAGGAAGCTGAGATTGACAGTGATTGGAGTAATCAAGCCACTTCACTGTGAAGCAATTTCCTCAGGAGTAGAAGAACTTTCCTTTTAATTTAATTATTTATTGTGGCCTTTGAATGACCCAGCAGTTAGAACAATAGCAACCTGGTTCTGTACAACCTATGTAACACCAGAACGTATTATTTCATCATGAAAAAGAAAAGGAACAGAGAGGTATTCTGTTGTAAAACTTCTACATGTTACTATCACTTCTAAGACTTTTTTTTTTTTCCCCCTTTTCAATTTTTTATTCCATCCATAACTTCAAGGGAATTTCTGGTTACACATTTGAAATACATCCTTTCCTCATCTTCCCCAGTATTCTTTCCAGGGCAATACTGTGCACAGGGATTTTTTTGGCAGTCAGTGTGTTTGTTGGGGTTTTTTTGAAGGCACTGTAATTCTTAGTTTATTGATGATTGATTTATATTGCCCTGCTGGAAAAAGAAAACAAAACACTTTGCATTTGGAACAGGGGAGTCAGTGTTACATTTGCCAAAAGAGAAACAAGAACACATCCATCTATAGAAGAGATGTTAAGGCTTCTATTTCTGCAGTGTTAGTTTCTGGAGGAGCACTTGGTGAATGTTGGAGTCTGGATGAGTAGGTCCTGTGTGGCCTGAAGGCAGCATTTTGCTAGGAGGCAGGGTTCTCTGAAATGTGTAAAATCTTTTTGTGTATCTGCAGTAATGGCAGGGTGCCCAGATCTTTGTGGAAAGATGCCTACTTCTTCAGAAATAAACAAAATAAGTAAATAAATAAATATATTTAGTCAAGGGTAGGATATCTTTGATGTGAAGATTTTCTGCTAGATGAAAGACTGCAACTGGCACACGGTGCCAAGTGTCACCCTGCTTCCTCAGCGCCTTTAGTGCCAACATCCTCAAAAAGAACAAGGACTGTAATCCTGAAGACATCAGATTTGAAAAAGGATTTCCTTTAGAGCTACGGTTGTTTTTCTTACCGTACAGACATGTAGCTGTAGGACAAATGTAGTGGTAGGACAAATGAGTCTTCCAGAAATGAAATGTTTAGTAACTGTGGCAGTTTTCATATTACAAGTCATGAAATAATCTAATTTTCCTGTAACTATGGACAAGGTCCTGGTGCCCATCTGCCCTTGGAGCAGAAGCAGGTCTGTCACTGGTTTAAGCTAGGCGTCCAGGTAGCCCAGTGTTATAGATGGACACCTGGAGCAGAAGAGTTAAAACAAGGCCTCATACATGATGTGTCTGCTCAAAACTCTCCCAGTCTTCCGCTGTTTTCATTTTGGGAACAAAAATCTTCCTGAGGCTAGTGTGGCTTGCCTGTTTAGTAGTCTGCAGTGGATTTCTGTCAACTAGTTGCCCACTTTCCCTTTGGACCCACACACCCACCGTTGTCCTGAGGCAGGGAGTGCCACCTGTCCGCCTCCTGCTGCATGAAGAACCACCTGGTTCTCCTTACTTTGAAGTGACTTCACTCGGTGGCCCACTGTTGCAGAAGACAGTGAGCAGATACTCCCTCTCTCCCTTTTCCCTCTCCCTCACACGCTTTTTGTGGACCTGTGTCAGTTCTCTTTCATCTCTTCATCTCTTTCCCAGCTTGAAGACGTCGCGACTACTTCCTCCCTTGCCCCGACCATCCCCACCCAGGACCTCACCCAGGCATCCTCTGCCTGTGGCTTGAGGGCTTCGTTTAAACCCAGGCTGGGACACCCACACGTGCCTTGGGCTGTCAGCTAGCTGGGAGCAGCAGGAGTGGGGTGGCCCACGAGAGGGGAGGGTCTGGGAGCCAGGGCAACCCCAGCGCACACAGGGCCCTCACCATCTGGGCGCAGTGCCACCATGTCTGAGCCGAGTTAGCAGGCAGGGTGCATCAGGCCCAGGGTC
Organism: Phaethon lepturus; assembly: GCF_000687285.1. NCBI lineage: Eukaryota > Metazoa > Chordata > Aves > Phaethontiformes > Phaethontidae > Phaethon > Phaethon lepturus. The sequence continues at coordinate 21,306 of NW_010529682.1, forward strand.
CATCCAGGGAGTCGGGTCAGGAGCAGCCAGAGAGATACACCTACAGCGTAAGTCCAGCAAGAACTGAAAGCCAATTAAGGGCTTTTAGTGCACTCAGGGCACTGCCACACTTATCTACACTGAGTTTTATTTGTCATTTTATTGCCTAGTCACTCAGTCTTATGAGCGACTCATTTTTTTGTTCTTTACAGTTTGCCTTCAAGGTATCTACTATTTTGAGTAGCTTTTTATCATCAGCAAACTTTGTCTGTACTCTTCTACTGCTTTTCCAGATACACCCTGGATGTGTTAAGTAACGTGGATCCCAGCTAAGACCCCTGTGGAACTCCACTGGTGACTTTCTCGCTTTCTTGTAGCTTCACATTTATTCCTATGCTCTACCTCCTAGCCAGTTACTTCTCCATGCCAGAACCTTCCTTATTATGTAAAGGCTGCTTAGTTTCCTTTAAAGCCTTTGGTGAAAGTCTTTGTCAGAAAGTTTCTGGATATCCAGTGAACTATGTCAGCTGGGTCACATTTACCCATGTAGCGTGACTGAACCCCACAGAGAACTCCAAGAGGTTTGTAAGACAAAACGTCACTTTATAGAAGTCATGTTGACGCTCCCAAATAGATTTTATTTATCCAGATGTCCATTAATTCTAGCATTTCTTATACCACAGATCCTTCGTGGTGGCTGAGGCACTGGTCTGCTTAGTGAGAAAAATAAAATTTGAGTAAACCAATTTTACCTGACTGCCAGTTATTGGCAAGCTTTAGTGGTGTTAATGTTATTAGCAAATCTTCAGGATGTATGACCTGTAATTACACTGCTGTTCCAGTGCTCTAGACTAAGACTGCATTTTGCAGAAACGGTCTTGAAAATAATAGGATGTGTTTGATCATGTTGACAAGCAGTGGAAAGGACTGAGTGATACTTCTAGCACTTTATTAAAATGTAATGAAAGGTTTGAGCAGCTCACTTGGATGGTAGTTCCTCATTTTGTCGTAGAGCCACTCTTGCGGCTCATAACTGTGATCATTAGCAAAAGAACCTTTTCAGTTGCAGTCAATAGCTAGACCATAGTTTGACCATCTTGAGGAAGGAATCAAATGTCTCTTTTTCATATAACATTCCCTCAGACTGTGAAGATGATAAAAGAACCATCACTGGAAAAGAAAACACGAATTTCTGCTTGCTTCTGAAATGCAGAAGGAACGGAGATAGTCTGCAGTTGACCATATATGCTCTACATTCTATCTTACAAATGCAGAGACAAACCTGTTACTCTGTGCAGCGCAGACCTGGTAGTCCTGGGATTGACAGTCCTGTATCTTCCTAAAAGGATGGAGCATTTCTGCATCTCTTCATATCAACTCAGATATGATCCCATAAATAGAATACATTATTTCTTACTGATGGGCAGCTCAGAGATCAGCTAGTTCAAAAGGGTTTTATACCTTTCTGTTTGAAAGACTATGCAGAAGTCAGTTCTAAGTGGAAGATAACACTGTTGTGCTAGTTCTTTTTTTTTAGTAAACCCAAATGCCAAGAAACTTCGACACTATTACTTCCCGGAAAGTAATTGTTTTCTTGGAGCAGGAAGGCTTGTAACTTGTAAATGAAATAGCAAGGTTTGCATTTGCAGGGAACAGCAAAATCGGTTTAAAGCAGACTCAAGTATAAGACAAAATATTGTGAAGGAGAATACCCAAATTATTTAATGTATTTAAACTATTAGGTTTTTCTGTTCTTTTGGGCTATGAGCATTACAACTAGGACAGTACTTTTTCATACATTCCACTTTACAAAATAATATATATGTATATATGTATATATATAAAGATAGTGGGCATGATTCATAGCTAGACCTTCTTAGAATTCTTTTAAAATTAGTGATGTTACTGGTGTGGTCTCATGGGCAAGAAGTCAGTAGAAGTATGTCTCTTTATACCTGCCTCGTAACTTATCTAGAATTGTTTTTCCACGTTTCTGTTCTAAAGTTATATTTTACCACTTTAAGTGCCAAAAAAGGAGGAAAATCATGTACTTCTGGTTATTGTAATGTATTTCTAAAGCATGTTTTTCATACTATCTTGGTCCTCTACAATGTTTACCATCGCTTTGATTTCTTGAGGTTAAGAAATTTCTACACTGGAACTACTGTTTTCTTATTGTCACTGTCATTTGCCATGAAATAATGAATGTTTCACGTTGCATCTGTGCTAACAGTCATGGATTACAACCAGAACAAGGTGGTTTCCCGTTATAGCTCCTGCTTTGACTTTTGTAATGAAACTGGGCCTTTGGTTAGTCTTGTAGACACAGTCCTGGGAGCAGAACCAGCTTCGGGCAGAGCAGAGTTGCTTTGAGCAGAAGCTTGCTATGGGCAACAGAGCAGTCGTAGTCCTGCTACATACAACCCAAGGTGGCCTCACTGCCATTAAGGAAAGGGTGTGAAGATGTGGCTCATGCTGGAGGAGGTGATCACCCCTGCAAGTAGCAGAAGTGACAGCTCGTACCGATAAAAGCAGTAGGTGCTGCAATGTTGGCTTTCCAGACCTCTCATGACAATTCTTCACCACACCTGTATCACTTAACCCACTCTGACCCTTACACTTTGCTGGAGCTGCTTCATCACAGACGTTTCTCCATGGACAGGCAAAACAAGATCATTCTTGCTCTACTGAGAAGATCTGAATGTAAGCATGGTGGTGTTTATTTCTGTTGATTTGTCCCATTTGGAAAGTTGGTATGATCAGCTGTTTTAGGCTATATTTTTGTCTCTGTTACTATTTTGCATGTGTTTTGTGGGTAGAGTCAGTCTCAGAAGTAGCACTTGTGAACAGCCAGTGCAAAGAAAAGGTGCAACTGTCTGTCTAGTCATAAATGAAAGACGACACTTCCATCAACTGTCTGCAAGTCATACCGGGTGATGAATCCAGTAGTTGCCTGATTACTTACCAACAGCCCTCTGCCATTCCCATAACTAAGAACTACTTAAAGTTGCTGCTGGCAGTTCATTTTAGTTAAGTTTAGAGTTCAGGCTGGAGCAGATTTACCAGATGAGCCGAAAAAGTGTTCAGCCTGCCACCATTACTACCGTGTAGTGCAGCGTGTGATTCAATACTGGAAGATGTGGTCACAGTTTCCGATCAGGATTACATCAACCTTTTGTTTCTATGAGATTACATAGGTACGAACGGGTCTGTTCAGCACTGCAGTCCTTCCTCCTCTGGAGGGAAGGCGTTTTGCCCAGCTCTGTCCTAGGCAGACCAGCAAGCAGTGCTTTGCCAATTTTCCTAACTGATCCAGACCCAACTAAAGAAAATATGCAAACTGTTACCACCTGAGCTATTATCAGAATTTTCCTTCTTGTAGTTGTTGCAGCCTGATCATAATAACGCAATTATCACATGCTGTAAAATGCTGTAATTGCTGTTAGTACTGTATGCTGTCAGAGCCTGTTTCGGCTCCTCCGGCTGAGCAGCCTCGAGACTCAATACGGGAGGGGATGGGAACTGCCTGGATGGAGAAACCCCTGCAGTCGTGAGAGTCACGGGAGAGCTGTCTAGCACACCTGAAGGCTTTTCAGACTACAGATGGATCTCCAGTGCTCTGTCTGACCGCAGAGTTTACTGCACAATAACACTTAAGAAAACTACAAAGAGGAAAGAAATATCAGAATTCCTGGAAAGCTGTTTGGATGAGGAATGGAGTTTTTATTAAATCAGACTGATATTTTTTCTGCAAATAGATTATTTTTGTTGAAACTGAAGAGTATATCAACTTTAAAGAACAGTGACAGGATAAAAATTCTAGCTGAAATGTTTTGATGATGGAGAAAAAATACTGCTTTGAAAATTCAAAGCAAAGTTTTGAGTCATTGTTTTGAATTGACTTCAGTATTTAAAAAATGTTTTCTCAAAGTTTTAGAGGCAATAACAATGAAATATTTTAATTTGCTTGAAGTGACTTATTTGATATTATTATGCAGAATATTTTTTTAAGGAGATTTCTTAATTTTTCCTTTTTTTGGGAGTAAGTTTTCCTATCTAGTTATTCCTATGCTACTTATTTTCAGGAGGTCTGATTAGCAGCTATCAAGGTTTTAATCTTCCAGCTACTTCTTTGCTACACCAAATTGACATGTCTGCATCAGCTGACCAGGTATTAGGTTCATATCAGATTTAATACCTGCAGGTATTAAAAGATTTCTCGACTTCTGCGCACACTGAGGGAGGGCTATGCTGAAGCTATCCTGAACCATACTGAAGACTCCCTGCTGGTTTGCACACACTGCTCAGTAACTTTCACTGAAAAACTTGCAATGATGGATGCTAGCGCCAGCCATACAGCTACTCAAATAGATTTAATAGATTTCATTTCACAAGAACTAGGAGATCTGGAATAGCCCATCTCTTAAGAAAGTAGGTACAGTAATTCTTTAACATTTGGGCAGCAGCTTTTGCAGACCTTGGCACTCGGGTCAACTGGAGTAATTAGAACAAGAAGGAACGCTTTCCCAAAGGAGCTTTTTATATTGACTGTATCTTAGTTGAGCTACTAGCTGAGAGTCTTTGGTAGAAAAATGTAGAAGAAAGAAAATACAAAGTCACTAAGTTTTATTGACTGAACTCTTGACCAAAGACCTAGTCTTAACAAAGTGGATCTGTCATAAATCAAAATAAAACTCAGACTGTCTGCCTAAATATTCTGCCATTCCTGCCACGGGAGTCTACCATAGTTCTAGGCTTAGTCACTGACTTGTGTTGAAGAAATAATGCTGTCACAGGACTGTAGCAAGGTGGATTTAGGTTGACATCACAGCATAGAGACTACAATGACTATTTGGTTATGCACATAAGTAGTGTGAAAGGATTTGTTTGATTTTTCTTATCCATGGCAATTAGGCACTGTGGTCAGGGTGAAATGCAAGACTTCCTTTATTTCCTGTTTACACAGACTCTATCCTCTTTACTCTCAAACTAAAGTTTTGGACTCTTTCTCCTTGTTCCTCAGTGCTCTGACAGCCTGTTCAGCTTAGTTCTCCCACAGCCATGATGTTGGACTAATTTCTGCAGAGCTGTTACGAAATCATTCATGACTCATTCTTCTCTTGCTTGCATGAGTGAAATATGCCCACTAAAAAAATCTCACCATGGCATGGCAAGGAACATTTACCATGTACTTACTTGTACAAGGCATGTACAAGAAACACTAAGTATGCTCAGCAGGTCCGTACAGCGGGTTCCAACCTACACATTGCAGCATTAATATGCCTCTTCCTAACCCCTAGCCGTAGGGTGGCCTGATGGATGTTTTGGAATATCCTTGCTCTCAGGATGCAGTATATCATATGCAGAAGGAGATACTATTAGAAGAAAGGGAGAGTCAGATATACAACTCACTTTTTTTTCACCAGGCTTTGTCTGCCTTTTTCTGTTCCATCCTTGTGTAAGTACAACGATGTGACCGGTTAGCAAGCAAAGTGGTGTTACGGTGTGCCTTACCTTATCTTCCGTGTCTGAAGCTTTTCTACCATGACCTTGTGTTACAGTTAGAACTTGCCAAACAACAGTCAGTTCTGTGCTTTTAGGCCACTTCTTGCCTTTTCTGACACTACCTCTATGAAGGTAATATATTGCCCAGATTAGGCCTTGCATTTAAGTTTTTCTTCCCTCTGGAAATGTTCTGTTATCAGCTTCATTATCTTACAGTTTTTCTGCATTCAGATAGGTGTTAGAGGGACCGAGGGTGATATTGTGGGAACAATTTGTCAGATTACTTTTACTTTGTGTTTGTGCAGATTTTCTCTTTGTTCTGTGTGCCTGGTAGGGACCACCTTGAATAATGATTCAAAACTAACACCATGGATTTATGAAATAATAAGAAGAACTTTCTCTACTCTATTGCCTGCTGTTTTCTGATCCCATATTATAACCATTCATAGGTAGTATGCTTTCCATATAAAAAATTGCCACGCTTAAGGTGTTCACCTTAAGCAACTTTTATATTTCTGTTGAACTTTGTGTGTGAACATAGTAAAGTAGGTAATTGGTTTCTTTTTCAAAAACTGTACATGACCAGCAGTCAGATCATCCTCTGAGGTTCCCTTATTGTCAACTACAGTTTTTCGTATTTGGGACTATATAGCTTGATCAAAATCCCACAATAAAAAAAGTGAGAACATTTCTTTGAGTTAAAAGAGTTTTGGACAAAGCCTAAAACTAGATGGTCTGACCAAGGATCACGAAAGGAGAAAAGCTTCTACTAAGCTTAACATCATCTTCAAAACTTGAAATTTATTACCCCAAATTCCTGTTTTTACATGTTTATCTGGACTTCCGATAAAATATCTAGAACATCTGGGTGGACAACAGTGAATAAAGTTCACTCCAACGGTACTTGACAGGATGGTAGGATGCGGGTGTGGGAGGCAGACACTGTTCACACCAGTCTCCTCAGACTGCTTTTAAACACTGTACTGATATGTTTCATTAGCCCCTGAAGTGAATTTTCAATGCAGGGAAATGATCGTTGAGATAAGTCCTAAAAGAGCTGAGATAAAAGTCACTGAAGGCTTCATTTATGAACCAAGTTTACAGTTGGCAGCTTAATAGTTTACACAGCATATGTGAAGAAGTTAGAGGAAAAAAAAGAAAACCCCAAGAGCACCGCTTTATTCTGTATATTGTATGAGGAAGTTTAAATACCTTGCTGCTCTACTTTGTAAAGGGTCATACTGGTAACATAATCGTGTGCGCCGTAGCAATTGACATATGCTTTACATTTTGTTGCTTTTTTATTAATTATTAATTTTATTAATTGTCACACATGGCAAATTGCTTTTCTGTTAATCATTCTATGTCATGATACTGAGATATTTCTCTTGCTTTCTGCTTCCAGACTTTGCAGTTAACTCTACATAATCACGAACCTGTATTTTTAGTCATGGGTAAAAATGTACTGTCTTTTAACTGTGCGCTTCTACCTGTTATTGACTGTTAGTGCAAAGTAAATCTACATTCAGGAGGCAAAATACCCCCCCTCTTTTTGAGAAGTATGCTTATACTCTCCACACTGGTATGTTTACATCTCTGGGCTTGCGCCATTGCTTGTTCAAATGCTAGCTCAACACTTACAGTATCATGAACTTTAAGGTTTTGAGTATTTACAGAATCAGAGTAATTGCTTTTAAAAAATACTATATCAAAGGTAAGTAATATGAAAGCAGTGGGAATTGTAAGCACTCATGGCACTTCAGAGTCAGGTGTTCAATATTAGAGTTTGATTAGTGTCTCTTCTGTATTTGCTGTTTTTATTAAGCCCGCTTTATTTTAGATATCAGTGAGGCTCCATTACTGGAAAGCCCGGGACTTACTATCTTGAAGGATTCAGTCTTTGAGGCTTTGAACATTTCAACAACAGGAAACCTGCAGTCAAACTGAGGTTTGATTCTCAGAGGGGTTCAGATATTCTCTCTAGATATTCAATATTGATGGCAGATCTTAAACAGATACTTTTGTATTAGTTTGTATTTCAGGTGCGAAGACAGAGCAAATTGATAAATGGACTCCAATTCTAAACAAGAATATATCTTTTTAACGGTACTTTGAAATAGACTTTCCTTGAAAACAGTTGAAATATTCAAATGGTGTTGGAATCGGTGTTAAGAAGGGAGAACACCGCTCTCATTGGTGTTTTCTGAGGGTGGGTTTTGCTAGAAGCATTAGCCAAAAAGTTAAAAGGTGGAGATGTTAAGTTCTGAGAAGATGACACGTGTTGGCTTGCTTGAACTTCAAAGATTTGTGGGATACAAACCAACTGCAGAGTTTAGTATTTCAGGAAAATATTCTCAGACAGAAGGAATATGGTAGCAAACTGGGGCTTGGCTGTCATTAATTGAATTGTTAAGGCAATTAATGCAGTACAATGTGTTAAAGGTCAAGTAAAGGTACAACACTTGGTTGTAAATGTTAGGGTATAGTCATTATTAAGAGAGAACAGTTTGTCCATTTAGTTTTATAGAAGGATGATGCCATAAAGTTCTGTCTCGTACTCACTTCCCGTCTCATTTGAAGGAACACTGTGCACCTGTCATTATGCTTCCTAATCTTTTAAAACCTTCTTAAACTGTGTCTCCAGAGCTAACAAAATACCTTTTTCCTGTCTGCTTTATATGTAAATAACAGATTCATGAAAGAGGTTTCCTTTGGTTGATTGGCTTGGTCTGGTTTCAGAAATTACAGAGCAAGTCAATTGTAAAACTCTGCAGCTTCCATTAAGTGGCAAGTGTTTTAGATGTTGTTTCCAAATAATGCTGATGACTGCGGAACCATCGCAGAAAATAGAGTAAGTTCCTTCATATGAAGCAAGTTCTGTTAAGACTGAGAAAGTGGTTTTGTTCTTCTAATAAGCTGAATAACTAGCTGATTTCGATTTGGGGAAACAAGAAGTTGTAAGTCTATTTTCAGAATTCCTCTTTCAGTGAAGAATTGAATTTTCCTGGTATCTGAGAGCTGAAGCAGTCCAGTATTGCATAATTAAATGCGATACATGTTCTGAACATAGAGACCAGTTTGTAGCAGACATGTTAAAAACATCACATTGGTATCTGGAAACCTGTTCATTAAGATGTAGAGTAGACAAATAATAAAAACAAGACATAAAGCATTTTGAAACAGAGAGGTTTTCAAGACAAGCTTAGTCAAACCTATCATAGTTTCCTTGCTAAAGAGAGAATATTTTCTTGGTTTTATGTGTTAAGCAGTCATAGTTGACGAGAGACAGAGTTAGATCAGTTATTTATTTATGATTTGATCATTGTGAATTTGTTTTCTTGCTTTCAGTGATTCTTTGCAAGATGCAAAAAGAGAAGTGGGGCAAACACTGTGCACCCTCGAGGAGTTAAATACATGCAGTCTGATCAGAATTAAAGTCCTAACTTAGAAGCCCATTCATCCATGGAATATTCTTCTCTAGGGAACTGGTAGAAAACGCTGATAAAGTTGGAAAAAGCACTGGAATGTGTAGGGAGACTTCTTGATTGATTGCAGTGGGAGTTCAGTGGCTACAGCTGTTGGAGAACTGGATAGAGGTTAGAAAAATAAATCACATAGCCCAGACTGGCAAAAATAAGAGGTTCAAGTGTGGTCACACAAGGATCAGTCATTGTAAGCTTAATGGAAACAGTAGGGAGACACTTGACTGCTTAATACAAGACTTTGCTCTCTGCATTCATAATGTTTTCTTTTCTTCTGTTATGTAAAGGAGAAATACACCAACAAACCAGGGGTGGAAATTAGTGATACAGCAGTGAAGGAATTACTGCTTTGAGCTAGGTATGCCGTTCCTTTCCATCTTTACATCTGATAGAAACACCACAATAAGAAAGCAGTTCTAGATGCTGTATCACTGAAATTTTTCAAATTGTAATGAATAGCTTGTTTGAGAATACAGAGCAACAAACAGCTCTAGAGATGTCAACGTAACACTAGATGTCAAAAATGTACAGTCCCCCCCCAATTAATATTAGTTTGCCATATAGTACATACCATTATTCTGTTCTTAGCAATGCAAACTATTGAGAAGTAATTTCTGATCTCACTTTTGCTTGTGTAGCTTCACTGTTTCCAGCAAGTCCCTAAATGAAGTATGAGAGGTGAAAGCTTCAATTAGCAAAGAGGCTCTAGCCCCTTTCCAGTCCCCTGACCCCTCCATTAATAGTGCACTAGAAAATACCTGGATATCATTATTCAGAACATCTTTCAGTTTGCTTTGGGCAGAACTGATTGCATAATAAGTGTTAATACTGAACATGTTATTGTCTTTGGAAGGTGAAAACATGGTTAATTTTCTATGATGGGGTAGAAGAGAATATTTCTGTGTGTAACAGAAAAACTTTATTTTTTTGTGTTAAAAAATCACAAATATTTTGACTTGGATTGCTCCTTCTTGCAGATCAGATGAGACAGATATATTACTGAGAGCATCTATTTTTTTAATAGCTTACTGAAAGGACCCAGAAAATACTGAAGTACTGAAATGTAAGTAGCCCAAATCATACTGAAACAGATACTTGGAAAACCAGTAGAAAAGACAGGTAATAAAACCATAAAAATGATTCAAAGGCTCTGTATGAAATTGCTTTTGAGTCGGTGTTTCCCAGTATGTCTAGCATGCCTTGGCATTGTATTATAATAGTGAATTCTAGTGTAAAGTAATTGTGCCTGATTTCTGTATCACGCTAAACACCAGCAAACCATAGTTTCAACCTCTTCTGCAACAGATCCATGTCATTAATAGCAGATTTTCTGGGATAGCTGAAAATTCTAAAAAAAGTTCTAGCTGCAAAATTTGGCCTATAAACACACAAAGATTGCAGAATATCCCTGACTAGCAGTACAATAACCCTCCCTCCCTTGTGTTTTCTAGAGGCCTTTATAAGACTTATGAATGATGCTTTTTCTGAATACTGATAGTAGCAGCTAGAAAAGGCGTTCCATCATTGCAGCCTGGGAAAGAAAACTCTGCACTTGAACTGTCCTGTTATAAGCAATAAAAGATGTTGAATGCATCATGGGTCAAATGGAAGCTGCTTTGGATAGTGGTTGTGTGTTGGATTTCTTAGGTAAAGCACCCAAGTGAAGAGGCAGTATTTTCTACTTTCACTGCACAAAATATTCTGTTACCCAGAAGTTTAATCTTAACTGTGTCCAAAGTATGTGTAGAGGAAATGTGTTTCTTTTACGCATCTGTATGACTGAGTTTTACTAAGAACATGACCTGTGCCCAGATATAACATTATTTTAACCAGTGCAGTTTGGTGGGATCTCAAATTCCTACAACCCACGCCTCGCTAAAAGATTGTCAGCTGTTTTCCCATTCATTTTTTGAACAGCCTCCCCCGCAAGCACGACACGCTTGCACGAGTGATACCCAAGTAATTATTTAGCCATACAGCTCCTCAGCCTGTACAGCTTTGTGTAGTTGTGTTGAAGCTAACTGTGCTCACGGATTTACTCCAGCTGAGGATGTGATCCTCTTTGTAACAACGCAGCAACTGAATAGCTAGGAGCCAGCAGCCAGAACTTCTTGCTGGAGTGGACAAAAATACAGCATTCTTAATGACCATTCCTCTTGTAAATCTCAGCATCATTTGTGACGGCGTGTGATGTGTAGATCTCGGTTTGAAACCATTATGTTACACACAGCAACCTTACAAGAAAATCACCCGTTCCCACCCTGTCCCTTTCCTAACGTAATCTTCTTTACTGACGTGTGTTACCTTATGTGCTTGTTGTACTGTCCCATATACTTAGTAGTTAATACTTTTTTAACCAGCATATCTAAACTGAACTGTCAATACCACTCTTTGTCCCAAACTTCTGCTACTTTGTGGAAAAAAAAAAAATCCAACTCGTGCCAAAACTAGCGAGTCAATTCTGTTATTTTTGTAAGATTATCACAGGAGTGCCAATGAAAATATTCTTAAGTTACAATGGGTGTAACACAGGATTTTCACATTACCCCCTCCCTCTGGGGGAAATCCATAACTTTGTCTACAGTGTGAACTCTACTCATATGGGTCAGGGCAGATTTACCCAGTCAGTGTGTTTGTTTCCACTTCCATTTTCATTGGCACAAAACCAAACAACTAAGGGGAAACAGGCAGTGCAGGGCCCCCACCCTGGCTCTGAACATATTTTCTTCTATTGTAGCTGGTTCCCTCAATTTCCCAGATCAATCAAAACCTGCTGGAGTCACTGCTGTGATAAAGTCAGTTGCTGTCAGGAGGTAGGATATTTGTGCTAGAGCGACCAAGAGGGGTCAGAGCTTTTAGCGGCAATGGTAACCCAACAGAAATAAATACCTACTGAATTCCAGCGTAAAATGAGGCCTGAGGGCAGCATTCGATATCTAGAAACACACTGAATTTCTGATGGTCTCTGTATCCTGCTAGCATCCCACTCTGAGTGAGTGAAGAGCATCAGCTCTGGCCTTTCCAGGGCAATCATAAAGTTTTGGACATCAGGCATATAACAAATGCCAGTAACGTCAATACTTGGATGACTCCGTTTGAGGGCTGGTTAGGATGCTACTTGAGAGTCAAGAGGTCAGGATGCTACTTGAGAGTCAAGAGGTCAGTTCCCTGAATTTTCGTGTCCAAAGTCTCAACAGCCTGCATATGAACAGTACACCTTAAATTGATGTAAAGTTCCAGCCCATCTATGTCCCTTACCAAAAGGATTAATAATCATGCTGTGGTTTGTATATTTATTTATAACAAAATAAATAACAAAATCTCTCCTGATATAGGACCATGTTATACAGTTGTGTCACGAGGAAGTACAGATCAGCTTCTGCTCTCTTGGTCTTAGGGGAAAGTCTGCTGCTGGGTTTAGTAATAGCTGGTTACTGCCTGTATTCATGACAAAAGCTTTCTGAGTCAGTAGTTTACTATTCTCACTTCTGCTTTTCTCATCTTAACCTCAGGTTTGAAAATTAAGCTTTGCTCTTCCTGATTTTTTTGTACATTATTACTGTTACTGACCTCAAGTGTATCCTGAAAGATAATTTTGATTATCATGTTAGAAACAAGATGTACTACCACCTGTGTCTCCGGATTCACGTGCAGTGTTTGAACCACCAAAACTAGTGAGAATCGCTGCCTCTGTAAGATACACGAGGTGGGGCCTCGTGCTCTGCCTCGCATGGCTGCCTTCCCTTTCCCACACATGCACTGGCCACCTCTACTCCAGTAAATGAGACGTTCCCAGGGCTGTTCTCTGCCTCGGAGGCCAGCTCATGCTGTGTCCCGAATGCTCACGGTTACAAAAACTAGGGTAGCAGTATTCAGGTTGCACGTTGGGAATGGTCCCTGACCTGTGCTGGCTGCTGGGCCATGCCCAGCAAGGGTTTGGAGAAGAGCTGGCTGGGCTGGCTCCAATGGTGCCGGCGTCAGCTTCGTGTTGCGGCCGTATGGGCGGTCGAGTCCCGGAGCCTGGGGTTGTGCCCAGCGTCAAGGTGGAGCTATTAATACTGTTCCTGATCGGTTGGTTGAGATTAGTTTCAAGCATAAGCCAAGAGGTTTACAATTCCTTGCATTTATATTTCTTCTTATCAAGTATTATATGTCTGGAGGGGTTCAGAGGTTTTATTAGATACTTGGAAAAGTGTCTGTTGGCTTTTTGAATTTTATGTTCCCTGCTTTGGTACTTTTCAGGTCAGAGTTCCACAGGCTGACATTGTAACATAAGAGAAAATATTGTCTTTTATCAGTTTTCAATTTGCCACATATAATTTCATTAATAAAGTGCCTTGTTCTTGTCTTACAAAAGAGAGAAAAGAAGCAGTTCTAATTCCATGTGACAAAAATTTGAATTTGTTAATAATCTGATAATCAATAAGGGTTAGGGCAACAGGAAGCATAATAAGTGACTTCACAGACAACAGTTACACTTTCATATATGTCTGTGTATTAGGCTGTGAGGGGATTTTTTTTGACCATTTCATTTTTCTTAGGTGCAGCAACAGGTTCAGCCATTTAAAGCATATGCTGCAGGACCTAACGCAGCAGCAAAAGAAGATGTGAGGCAAGCTGATATGACTGGCCAGGGCATAGTACTCTCTTTGTCTCCTGGCTTCCGTGGCCAAAACCCAATTGTTGGATTATTTTGTGAGAGCACAATCTTGTCTTTCATTGAATTATAAAAGGCTCTGCCAGGGTTATGTGCTATTTCCAGTCAGGAATATGGAGGCTTTAAATTCTTGCTGGGTACAAGGAGTACTATGCAGATGATGCAATGGGAATGATGCAGAATGGGAGTCTGGACTGAGTTTTTAATAGTGCTTAAAGTAGTGTTTTCTTATAAATCAACAAAAATGTCACATTTGCAAACTAGGAATAACAAAGAGATGAAAGACACTTCCTAATTACATCTTTATTATACTTATGCTGTGTAAAATGTATGTGTTGCAGCTTTAAGTAATATAGTCACTCATATAAAGCTCGTAAGATTTTTATTTTTTGAAATGTGCTGGTTATGTTGCTGTTGCGTCTATGCAGGTGGTTTCACATAAAAACTGGTAACATTTATCCTGATGGGGAGTCTGTATATTCTACACCTGTTAATATAAATAAGTATTTTAGGAATGTTTCAGAGAATTATTTAAATTGTACTGGGTTTCATTTTTTTATGACCTACACTACGCTGCCAGGTATTTTAGTGACCAGCAGTTTAACTGTTCAGTGTTGTAGAAATTTAAAAACCCCCAAAGGTGAACTGAGAGGTATTTCTCCAAACACAAGTTGTCCAATGTCAAAGCTTGCTACTGATGCCTTTGCAGAAGTGGGACTTAATATAATATCCTACCAGCAAAGGGTGACGGGGTGGGTTGGAACTCTACCCAGAGGAAACATGCTTCTACTTTTAAGTGGGAAGGCAGGCAATAAGAGACTTTGACATGGTGACATTTTTAGAAATTTCATGACTGAATTAGAATTAAACCATGCCTTTCCCGGTCTTTAGGCAGCAAGTGATTTGGGAAGGAAATTCAAAGGTTGGAAGGCACTGTATCTCCAACAGTTTGATATCAAAGAGCAACCTCTTGCTCCCCCCCAAAATTCAGTCAGCAGCTTGGGAATCTAGAATATGCCCAGTGGGTTGGCAGGGAAAGGATGGAAGAGTATGGATTGCTGTGTGGACATTAGGCCAGGTGTAAAATGGTGCATGTTAATTGTTTAATCACATGGTTATCAGCTTTTCATATGCAACCTCTGTGTCTGAGAGTAGATCTCTCTCCCTGAGCGGGTGTTTGCGTATGTTGGTCCAGTTATTACTCCTGCCCTTAAAAGGAAAAGAAAATTATCAGAAGTAGAGAGGATAGCACAGCCTTCCTCACCGCTGGGGTCCTTCCCGTGTTGTTTTCCTATGGCAGCAGTTATGGAGTCATGCCCTCCCTTGAGGGGGCTGCAAGGCTGAAGATGGGGCTGTAAAGCTTCAAATACAGGACTCAAAGGCATCATTGTGCAGGAGAGGACTTTAAACAACTGCTGAATTTTAAGTCCATGCCTAAATCCAAATCATATCGGTGAGATTTTAGGATTTGCTTAAGATTTTTGTGAATTTAAGGCTGTGCACACTGTAGAAATGCTGAAGTAAAAATGGTTCCATATTAACATTACAAATTAGGGGACATTTACATTTATACACAATCACAATCATAGAATCATAGAATACTTTGGGTTGGAAAGGGACCTTGAAAGGTCATCTAGTCCAACCCCCTGCAGTGAGCAGGGACACCTTCAACTAGATCAGGTTGCTCAGAGCCCCGTCCAACCTGACCTTCAATGTTTCCAGGGATGGGGCATCTACCACCTCTCTGGGCAACCTGTGCCAGTGGCTCACCACCCTCATCGTGAAAAATTTCTTCCTTAGATCTAGCCTAAATCTACCCTCTTCTAGTTTAAAACCATTATCCCTTGTCCTGTCGCTACAGGCCCTGCTAAGTCTGTCCCCATCCTTCTTGCACACCTCTTTAAGTACTGGAAGGCTGCAAGAAGATCTCCCTGGAGCCTTCTCTTCTCCAGGCTGAAGAACCCCAACTCTCTCAGCCTGTCCTCACAGGAGAGGTGTTCCAGCCCTCTGATCATTTCTGTGGCCCTCCCCTGGGCCCACTCCAGCAGGTCCATGTCTTTCCCGTGCTGAGGGCTACAGAGCCCTCCAACCAGTAGACCTCAGCCTTCTAACATCATATGCACAAGGACAAACCTTTATACACGTCAGGATGAGAGTCTTACTTACCTTCTATTTATTGCAGGGATAATCCATTTTTGTTGTTTTTGTCGTTTATTTTTGTCTTTTTTTTTTTTTAATTTGGATGTTTAAATAGTTAGAATTAGGATTGTCTCTGTAATTTGAGGATTACAATGCATGCTAACATGAAATTATCTGTTGTATATAGTAATTTTTATCAGTGCCAGCATACTGTAGCAAAATAAGGATCTTTTTGGAAGATCAAACAGCTTCTACAATTTGGAAAGTAAATAAAGAAGCAAAAATAAACCTACCACACCTCCTTATATGCACTTTCTCAGACAGAACTCAAGTCAAATTGTGGGTTGCGCAGAGAGCAGACAACATGGTTTGCTGTGCAGAGGCTCCAGAAGAGTGCTATGCTTAATGTTTTGCTTAAAAATTTGTATAGGTCATCTTATAACTAACGTATAAGTGATTAAGCAGAGCATTACTTTATGTCCAGGATGAATGACCTGAAACTTCTTCGCAATTAATATATTCACATTTTGCGTATAGGTATTTCTGTAGATCTACAGATCCCCTTTATGTCCAGAATTATTTTTTAGAGTGAAGATAAGCTACTGTTGAAGCCTTTGCCATGTGATAGCTGTTCTGGGCTTAGTGTTTGTGTCTCGTTGGAATAACACAGGTTTGTTTGTTCTGTAGCCATTCCAGCCCACCCACATCTTGGTGGTTTGGCCCTTCCTCTTGCTTGTCTGCAGGTGTGCCCATTGCTGACCTCATTCGCCCATCTATTTGGAGTCATAAATACATTTAACCAAATGTTTGGCCATATCTCTGTTACGGCATCCTTGAAATAGACACCTCCCCCCCCCCCAATTAATTACTTATTGCAAAGCAAGACTTTTTCCTGCATAATGTTCGTCAAAATAGGTACTTTTTCATGCTGTCACAGTAAATGATTGTAAGGTTTCTTTTCTATTTTGGGGTTGGCCACATGCTTGCAAGTGCCTACATCATGTCACCTCCCCATGCTTCTATTTTACTTAGTTCAAAATGACCATCCTTGTAAGTGCTACCTTTTCAAATATATGTGAAGTGCTTAAAGGTTCTCAAATGCCTACATGAGAGCAAATTATAATTAATTCTGTATTGCTTTTTTATGTCTAAAGTGCTAGGTACTGTAGCTAAGATTTTCTGTGGTTTAGGATTGGCCTAATTCTGTCAGGCAGGGGAGATTTTATTGTTCACTTGAATAAGACTAAAGTTAACATGAACTGTTTTGTTTTGTTTTCTGAAAATTCGATCCCAGAGCTACATAGCATTATTTCAGGATATTTTCATATGAAAGTTGTGTCCTCTACAGGGAGAACTAGAACTAATTTTTATGCCAACATGGAAACCAGCAACATACTATCTTACTTTTATGAGGGAGCCTTTTAATGGATTTTAGAAAAATAACAGTAGTGTTAACTCAACCCACACCAGCTATCATTGGTATCCTGTGCCACTGCCGATGCATACATAGTCATTTACACTTCTGTCAGGTAGAAAGTGCTGTGCTACAGCTGGAAAAAGAAAAACCCAATGCAAGGTGTAACTTAGTGTGAAAACAAACTGGATAATGCACAAATTGCAAGTGCAGACATTTTTCCCCAGACCGTGTTTTCTTTTGATCCTAACCTTCACAAACGTTAAGTCTTTAGGGCTGAAATAGGCAGTGTCCCAAGCGGGATTGCTTTTGCTCTTTTAAAAAAAAATCTTGGTCAAACACAATTTGTTGTCCAGCATTTCTCTAAGGTTAGATAACTGCAGAAATGAAAGCAGGTGGAAGGGTAGAAATCAAAACTCATGCCTGAGAAAGAAGTGCAGAGTATAATAAGGCAAAAGATGAGGGTTTGGGAGAAAACTATGACAATGGAGAGAAATAGAGAAATGTGAGGAGCTACAGGAAAATACACATATTAGCACAGATTTTGGAGGCAAGTGCTGGAAATGTGTTAGTCATGTAAGAAGAAATAAAAAAAAAAGAAGTATGAATGTATGGGACAAGGTTATATACAGAATGTTTCTTTTCCAATTCTGCAGTTCAGCTTTGTAACTCTGACTGTGGCTTCAGCTGCCCACAAATGGCTTGTGAAAGTCACTTTCAACTTGTGTATCTCAGTGCCTATAGGTGTCTTCATCAGTTCAAATGGTGGAATTCTGTCCTGGGGCTCTAAAGGGACAAAACTGGTAGACGGGACAAGCTGGGCAATTAATTTTGCTCCATAGGATATGAGGTTTGTGTATGCACATGTCTTATTTGTATGGTGCAATCTTTAATGAGTCATATACAGTTTCCCTTAGCCCCTTAGTTTTAGGACAGTCTTCAGATGATTCAGCATGGTGTAAGAAAGACTAGTATAGGGCACTTTCCTCTTCATGGAGTTGAAAGGTGAGATAGGCAGGAGACTCACAGAAGAGAGGGAATGGTCTCATGGTTAGCAAAATTGGCAACCATGAGAACGGGATTCTATCCCTATCTTTACCGATAAGTTCCTATTAAAGATGGCCAAATTGCTTTGACCAAATTTTTCCATTGGCTACTAAGTACTCATTTTTGGATTTTCTACTGTGGGCCAGATTGGCAGACTGCTCTCCCAGCTGCAGTTTGAAGTCATTGATAGTGTGCTTTGGACATATAAAACCTTGTACAAATACTAAGTAGTTAAGGAAAATCAGTACTCTCATTTCTTAGATTAGGAACCCAAAATCCTTGGAAACTTTTGCCATTTTTGCCCATTATCTCCATGCCTAACTTTATCCTTATAAAATGGGCATGACAGGAGGGAAAAAGCCATGTCCCCTGCAGTCAGTTCCCCTTCTGAAGTCAATTAACATTTGTGAATCACTTGGATAACTTTGGTGAAAGCTCTAACATACTCCAGAGGAATTTATTAATTTTCCTTTTTAGTATAGTGTTGAAGTGTCATACTAAATACTTAATTATTCTTTTATTATAGGAAGTATGAGTCCTGCAGGAAAAAAAAAAGTTATTATGAAATTAAAACCATACTCCAGGGTATTCTCATGTTGGAGACAAATGAATTACCCAGTGAAGCTTTCAGTTTAGGAAATGTTGAAATAAGTGCTTGACTTCACTATATGGGGAGGGTGTTCATTTTGGTTTGGGCAAGAAAAGATGGGGAGAAAAGATGAAGGCTTTTATTGGATAAAATATATTTAGAGAGCGAATTTCCTGTGGTCTAGGGTGATAAAAAATACTTGACAGGCAAATTCTGCGTATGTGGGGTTCCTGACCAAGAATATCATACCTAAATTTGTTCCCATTAAAATCAATAAAATATCTCAGATTGCTTGTACAAATGTTTGTGGTGTGTATTGCAACAAGTATTCAGTATCCACAGTTCAGAACTGCTCTGGGCCAATGGGATTGCAAAATATCTGTCAGCTTTGGCTGACAGCCTAAGGTTGCCACAGCAATTTTTCTCTTTAATGAGTAAAATAGGTGGTGTTTATAGAAAAATAACTGTCTCATGAGAAGCTGTGCAAAAAGTTCCATTCAAAACCATTCTGTTTATATATAGTTTTGTTGTTTGTTTTCTTTTCTTTTTACTTACTACTGTGGACATTTGCATGAAAACAGGATATTTCTCCTTCAAATTGCAGTCATGTACAGAATAGCTACTATGCCAAAATGGAGCCAACCCACTTCAAAAAAGTAGACCATTTTGCTCACCAGATCTGTTTCTTCTGTGTATGTAAAGTTTTGAGCACTTACTTTCCTACCTAAATTTAGGGACTGTTTTTTTGCATTAGTTCTGTAAAACCAACAAACAATATGGATATAATAAAATGAGAATATGTTAGTGAAAAGATTAAATGAGTAAAAAACCCAGTAACAGAAATAACATCTATGTTTTAGTATTTACAGTGACAGACGGCAAGGATAAAAGTATTTTTGTTATGTGGACTGACTTGGTTTTTTACACAGCTTAGAAACAGTGATAAATACTGAAGAGAGGGATAAATAGAAAACCCGAGTCCTGTTCTGGCTGATGGTGACCAACAGAATTAATACAGGCAGGCTTCTCTTAAGAATGTGTTCTTTCTGACGGGCAAATTTGACTTTTCCAGTCTCAGGTTGAGTTTAACATTCTACCAGTTTGAGAGATACACTTCTACTGACAAGTGCCATATGTTTTCTGGCTCAGCAATGTTTCGTAACGCCCTTAAGACGTACTTTAGGCGTCCGAGGCTGAACGAGTGTACGCTGACACCCATGTTCCTACACGTGTTCACACCGCTTAATAGCTTAGTCGCTGGCTTCAGGTCCATCGGGGCGCGCAGGGGAAGCTCTCGGCCGCCCGGACAGCTCTGCGTCAGTCATTCCCCCAGCAGCCGCGAGT
>NW_010529683.1:0-5977 GCF_000687285.1 Phaethon lepturus
ACCCCTCAGCCCGCAGCCTCCTGCTGCCCCGCGGGGGTGCCCCGAGACTCAACAGTGCCAGCCTGTAGTGCCGTTAGGGCACAGCAGCAGTAGGGCCCGTGTCCCTCCAGCAGCCAAAGCCTGTCACTGCAGGGGCCATTTCATGTCACCTCACGGTGTGCGCTGGGCAGAAGTGCCAGCGCCTGAGGCCGGCATTGGCCAGCATTTTCAAAGGCCGAGGAAAAAATCATCAGCGGCAAGTGGTGTTTGTTGGTGCACTCTCCTCGCCCCCTTAACTGTGGCAGCATCTCCCCTCTCCTCATGCTGGGTTTTCTCTGCTGCCTGACACGGCGTTGCATATTAAAGACAACTGTCACACTATAGCAAAGCTATGATACTCCTGTTTTCCAATATGAGCCTTAATTAATTGAACACCAGGCTTCCCATGTTCTCTAAGTCCTGTTCTTCGGTTAAATTTTTCTGCAGTTCTTCCCCTCTCATTGAAACTACAAATTGGAGCTGTGTTTCCTCCAGGGTCAGCCCATCTCCCTCATGGCAGAGGACTGAAATTGGGAATCAATAAGATATAGTGGGAAGAAAACTATGGCTGAAAATAAGTAGTGAGAAGAGAAAAAAAAAAAAGTCTCTGTTTTGATCTCAAGGGGGCTTGTGCTATACTGAGTATCGGTGCTAGTTTAAGGAGAGGGAAAGGTTAAGGCTCTGTAGACTCGACTCCTGTAGAGAATGGACGGGATTCCCTCAGAGTTTGGAAAGATCCCACTATGCTGCCTGAACAGTCCCTCTTGAAAAAGGACTTTAAGGACTGCCAAGGAAGTTATATTCATTTTCAAGCAACATCCCATATGTAGAGAGAAAACGTATTTCTGAAGGATCTATGCGATTTCAGGAAGCTCTCAAGGCACCTTTGTTTCTCCTTTTGGCAGTTTATAATAGTGGTGAGATTACTGTCAAGTTTAGGGGTGGGTTGCACTTAAAGTTTGTTGAACCATAAATGGATAGAAAGATACAAGCCCAACTTTTAATGTAAATTAAGTGTTTTTAAATACATTTTGCCCTTCAGACTTGAGAACTTAAAGGCAGCTACAGTGTTCGTGCTAGAGAGAATGGAGGGTTTGGATACAGGCCATATTTCTCATCAGTTTTACTTGCTACGGCATGGGACCAGGAATAGAAGTGGATTAGAAACTCACTGAACTGAAGGCCGTGATATCAAAATCATTAGTAATGGAGAGCTGAAGCAGTCCCAGTTTCATCTGGAGCAGATGTAGGTTCCCGACTATATTTTTGTTGAATTAACCAGAACATAAAACACAAAAGCTTATTCCAGCTGCAGAGGGACAGATGATACTTGATTCACCATATAGTTGGAGTGATGAAGAAGTGATACCCAGCATAAAACTTGCTTGCAGGAGGTTAACCTGTTACGTTTTTAAAAGCAAATTGGAGTTGGGAGAGTGAGTTTAAATCAGATCAGTCCTTTGCATCATTGCTGCAATATAGATCCTGCATTACCGTTGCATTTACTGTAGGGTCAAACCATGACCTAACAGCTCTGGTTTGACTGCTCAATGTGAAAAAAAATACTGGGAAGATTAAATTTAATGTCACAAAGCACTTCTGCAGTTTTAATGAACCAAAATATTTGTCATTGGAAAAGTTGCCTTGTTCCTGACCCACAACAAACAGATCTTTTTATGTAGGCAGTGCTCCTACCTCTGACAGATTCCGGGGTCTGGAGAAACTGTATCCGCTGAAGACAGAGACTCTGTGGCTGAGTATGTATGCACACTTTCATTTTTCACAGACATCTTTGAAGCAGGCAAAAAATTAATTTCATTGTCAAACATCGATAATTCAGAGGACAGATGATCAACGCAAAATCGATGCACTTTATCATGGAAAGCCTTGTGCCAACAATTGATAAGACAGCCACTGAGCGCGAGTATTGGCAATTAGTAAATCAGCACGATGTCCATCAGAGTGCTCCAATGGCAGACCTCAAAGAACTGAAGAAATAGGAGGTGATGTGACTGCAACAGTGATTTATGCATGAAAGTGAATCCTGTCTTTTCTCCCTACATTTTTCTAAATACCAGGCAAGGTCAGAGCAGGATAAAAGTGGCTTTGTTATACACCAGTAACCTAAGCAGAAAAATGTTAGGGACTATTGAGCAGATGGGAGGTGGAGCATATTCTAGTACTTGAATGGAGGGATAAGATGATGGTTTGTGCTCCTGGAACAGCCTCTTCGTATTTTATGACATCTGACAAGTAATTTTGTTTGTCTCTTTCTTTTCCCCTCAATAAATACTTTTATTTGATTAATCTTACCAAAAGTTGTGAAGATCAACAGATGGCAAGCACCAGAGGAATAAAACATGTTATTTTTTACCTCTGTGGTGAGTTCAGACTCTTCAGGGGGATATTTGCCAGTTTGCTGGGAGATGAAGACCCAGCTATGTGCGGAGATGGCAGCTGGGTTCTGCTGATTCATGCCTTACTTCAGTGGTAGAAACTTGTAGCTGAGGTCCAGGGCAGACAGCTAAGGAAAAGTACGTCCCTCGGTTTGATTTGGTGGAGTTTACTTGCAAATGTCGTCACAGGGTCGATCAGGTGCAGAATAAGCTCTGATTTTTCAAAACCACTTAGTGGATTTCAGTATCCAGTTGACATTAATAACAATTAATGGCCTGTGCACACATATCTCCTTAACAGCTTTGAAAAAATTAGGATCGGTGTAGCAGTGTATTTCTAAAAGCTTGTAGGGGAGAATATATTTGCATAGAGAACTTTGTAGTGTAGGGAGAAAACCCAAAATCTACAGCAAAAGCATGGTGTAATTCATGTTTAAGTGTTTTCAATTTGCTAATGTATGTAAAGCAAAGGAGAATTACAACACTTTTTGGTGGTAAGTTTAATGTCGTTTCCTTCAATGAAGGTAAATAAATTTGCTTTAAATCCCCCAGGGTCTTAAAAACTGGTTATTTGGTATGCAGTGATAGAGGAGAAAAATGTTGGTGTTTTTTTCCTAAAAAGATACTAAAATAATTTATTCACAATATAGATAAGTAACAATCCAAATGCAGTGAGGTGAGGTAAATCTGAATCTCTTGGGAGTTTCTAAACCTGAAGCAAAAAAAAAAAAAAAAAACAAACCCGACAAACTCAAATCCTTATATACCTAAAACATTAGCAGAGCCAGGTACTGAGCAGGCGAATGAAGCCAATTTACAGTAATTTACCAGCCTGGCACGAACTTGAGAGGAAAACCTAAGGATATAACAGTTCCTAACAGTCTAACTTTGCTCTTTTCTCCATCGCAGTACTCTGCCTGCGTTGCTGTACCATGCTGGCGACAGGCCCTCTCCTTCGGTGGGCAGGCGGATGGAGGGTCCCTTCTCTTCTGGTGGGGAGAGAAGCCCATAGTTATGTTGTGTACAGCAAAGTATTTTCCATTCAGACAATATCTCAGGAAGTTATTCCAGCTGGTTGTTTTTAAATCAGCAGGTCTGGCGTGCTGGAGTTTTAAAGAGCTGGAGGAGAATTTTGCACCCTAAGAGGCATTTTTAATAGCGTTCAGTAATTTGCTAAATTCTAATCTAAGTCTTGTTTGTCTGGCAGTGCTGTGCGCGCGGGAGAACTTACATGTACCAACCCTCCACGCCCAAGCTTTTAAATTCCCAGCCTGTTTGGGGAGAAAGCAGAATCACAGAATCATTTAGGCTGGGAAAGACCTTTAAGATCATCAAGTCCAACTGTTAACCGAACACTGCCACATCCACCACTAAACCATGTCCCTAAGTACTGCATCTACACTTCTTTTAAATACCTCCAGTGACGGTGACTCGACCACTTCCCTGGACAGCCTGTTACAACGCTTGACAACGCTTTTGGTGAAGAAATGTTTCCTCATACCCAATCTAAACCTCTCCTGGTGCAACTTGAGGCCATTTCCTCTTGTCCTATTGCTTTTTACCTGGGAGAAGAGACCAACACCCACCTCGCTGCAGCCTCCTTTCAGGTAGTTGTAGAGATTGATAAAGTCTCCCCTCAACCTCCTTTTCTCGAGGTTAAACACCCCAGTTCCCTCAGCCGCTCCTCATCAGACTTGTGCTCCAGACCCTTCACCAGCTTTATTGCCCTTCTCTGGACACGCTCCAGCACCTCAATCCTATCAGTCTAAACCTGCATTTCTAACGTAAATCTCGTGGTGGACCTTAAACTGTGTTTGAGCAAAGATGGCAGGAGAATTAATCACGTCATTTCTGGCAAAACGTGTTCTGGAGGGGGATCTTGAGAGGAAAAGGGCAGCTAAACACAATAGGAAATGTGTAGGAATTCAGCACCAACGGAGGTGCTGTTTGTGCCTTTTAAACTCCAGATCCCTTGTATATAAAAACAGGAAGACGATTTGGTGGCTGTTTCATTCTGGCAGCTGAAGTGTGTGTTTAAGATAGGAATATCAGAGCTGTGTCTGAAGCCATGTGGATTTACAGGACTTTTCTGAGCAGGCTCTTGTGTCCTTTCTGGATTTGGTTCTGTTTTACGACCATGTCATTCTTCCAGTGTCACTTCTCTGCCGCGCAGCAGCAGCAGCAGAGCTACCTACAAGGTCTGCAGGTGGTATCCCTGCCTGCTGTCTAGCTGCAGCTTTGTTCATTAGGTGGCCTATAAAATCAGGTTTTGACTTCCAATTGTTATTAAAACAGGTGTCTTTGTGACAACACAGCTATCCAGCTCAGATTTAGAAACAGCTTTAAAGGTTTCCAAGTAACTCGCTTGTACTCGGTAACTTTTCTTGTAATTAGTTACGGCAATTCTTTCCCTTTCCTTAAAAGCTGCTCAGTCTCACTTGGTTATAGCAAACTCTTGTCCAGGTAGAAACAATAAGTTAGTCTGATAGCTTCAGAACCACTTCAAATCAATATTCACACGTCAGATTCTTGAAAGCTTCGGAATGAAGCTTTCAAATACAAAACCAAAAGTTGTGTAAAAATGTGGTGGAACAAACTGTGGAAAAGACGTGCGTCTGAGTGACTGAACAAGCTCCATTTTGTTCTCTTCTGCTTACTTACAGGAGAGATCCTTACGCTACAGCTGGCATTCGTACTGTTTATGCTGCATTCAAGGGCCACAGAATAGTTGGGCAGGTTCCTCTGCGTCCCGTGATTAAAGCCGAGCGCAGAAAGCCGCAGCGAAAGGTGCGTATCCAGGAATACAGCGGCGGTGCGGCGTTTGCTGAAGTCGTTACGCATCTGTGTTCTCCAAGGCAGCATGTAAATGAACAGTCAGATCCCTGTGGGGAAACTTAGCGTCTTTCAAAATACTGCTGCTGAGATCTTTTTGCTCAGTGCGTTATTGCAGCTGATGCCGCAAATGTAATTGCAGACGGCCTGCTAAGGAGAATACAGTTTTTCCACTTAGTATTTTTGGCCTTTAAAAAGGCTGTTAACTAGAGATCTGGGCAGCGTAAAAGCAGTAATTTTGACTGCACCCCCTGCTACCTGTGGTTTTAAAGCTGGGCTGCCTATTTACTTTCTAAATTGACTTTTTTTTCCCTTAGCTTCTGAAAGAAAGTTGCATACAAAGAATGAGATAAATGCAGGATGCATAAAGTTCTGTTAAATATGCTAGGTAAATGTGCTGGAAAATAGAAATACCTCAGGCTGGCTGTAGTCACTGCTGCAGGTAGCAGAAGAGATAAAGTACTCGGTCGAGTGCATGGTAGGTTTTTTTAACACGCAAATAGCTCTTTCAGGGGTAAAATCCATTTCTGCTTTCACTGCTGCAGCCTGTAGGACAGACCTGTATGATATATTGTGGCAAAGGCCCAGAAGATTTCTGTCATGATATTTACTGTCATTTTCTACCTAGTTAGGTGCTGTAAATCCAGTTGCACTTAAAAAATTCAGGCTACAGAAGAATAAGTAAGTTAAAGCAGGGAGCGTAGCAATTTATACAACCCCAACATGGAGAT
>NW_010529684.1:0-15633 GCF_000687285.1 Phaethon lepturus
TAGACAGGCTATCAGGAAGAAAATTAACTCTTAAAATCCCAGCTGAAACCAGGACAACTGCATACAAGGCCAAGGATATGAAGTAAGTCAAAAAGAGAATGAGGAGTAAATCAGACCTGAGAAAGTGAAACTGGCAGAAACTTGATTCCAAGATGAAGATAATGATCCTCTGATAACATCTCAATACCCACCATTTTAAGAGTACAGTTTTTAAGTGTAAGCTGTTTAAACAACAGCCAGCTTTGTAGTTCCTACTAAACGTTAAACTCAGCCAACGTGATTTGTTCTCACACAACTTTTCAGTTCTTTTGTATTACTCTGCCATGCTGGTTTCTTTCTGATCAAGAAAACAAATTAATGTGGAAAGAGGGAATAAACAGCAAGAAACCACTTCCACAAAAAGCTTGGAAAGGAGTTTTATATACTATGCTTAGCATTTTCATTCTTCAATGTCTGTTGGCTTGCATACAGTACTTGATACATGAAGTCAATCGGGAATGCCAGGATAGATGACCTTATAGGAAGTACACTGTGAAATCACTGGAAAAAAACCCGCAAAATATTTGCCCAGAAATAGGAAGGGTGGCCTGGCAAGAACTGTATTTTACATTTTTCACGTGCACTACTCATTAAAGGCCTTTTGTTATACCTATCAAAAAAAAAAAAAAAAAAGGAAGGGACAGGGCATGCTAACCCTTCTTCTAAGTCCACAAAAGCCTTAAGCTAATACTCTTAATGCTATTCATGTAGTACATAGTTTGGGCAAAGCCATTACATTTACACAAAACAATTACTGCAGTCAACAAAATGTAGAACCTTTCTTCCACAGCCATCAACCAAAAAAAAAAAAATGTTACAGCATGTTTTATTACAGCATTACTTTTACGAAGGAGCCTTTCTGAGGCTCTCAGCTTTGACATAGCCACATGGTATATAGGGTTCCATCATCAACTATATCAACATTTTACATATGAAAACATCATTTGTTATACTGGCGCAGAAGTTGACTGACAATTAGTGCTCACTAAAATCCTGCACCTAAGCAGGTGCATACAGAAAAGCTCAAAGAGATTAATTGCCTTTCCCGTGGTTATCTGTTGAAACAGTGGAAGAGAGAGAAAGCACCAGAACAAACCCCCCTGACCAACCCCTATGATCATAACCTTTAAGGTTTTTGCACTTCAAACTGGAGTCTAAATACTAAGTAAGGGACAGACTGCATTACTTAACCCAAATGGTTACTCTGTTTACTAAATAAGAGAATTCTCAATCAAGTTTCAGTATACCTGCCTGGGTGGCAGATCTGATCTCCCAAAACATTACACTTGCATGAAACTCAGGAAAGAAAGCAAGTTGAGGAGGTCTTGTAAGAATGAGGACAGGAAAAATTGGTACATGTCTACAAAGGGATTCTTTTCTTCCTTCCATCCTGAGTACCTGGAGTTGTCTCAGCCTTACACTCCTCAACAGTGGTAGAGTATGTCTGTTCTCAAAAAGAGGCTTTTTTAGTAGGATGTGACATTTGTCACATCTTTACAGGAAACAAAGTCTAAATACAATTCAGCCTGGGGAAATGGAGCTTAAATACTAACTGAGGCCAGCATTCAATGGAGTTATGTGTCCTTAAGAAGAGCCAAACTCCATACCAAAAGCAAACACAGTAACTACCATGAATAAGCTGGTTCTTAGTAGCTTTTTAACTACATTGAATACTAATGTCTATGGCCTGCATAGTCCACAAGTTTACCTATAGTGTGATTCACAGCATGCCTGTGCCTGCATCACCAGGTCTGGGATGTCACTGTGGAAACAAAGAGCCTTGTCTCCTAACTCAGGGTATCATAGGATCACAGGCCAATTTGGGTTGGAAGGGGTCTCAGGATATTTTTAATCCAACCTACTGCACAAAGCAGGGTCACTACAAGATCAGACCCAGTTGCTCAGGATTGTATCCAAGAGGAGCATGAAAACCTCCAAGGATAGAGACAGCACAACCTCTCTGGGTGGCATGTTCCAAGCCTTACCTGTCCTCTTCATCAGTAAGTAATGAATGTGTTAAGAGGAAAACAGAAGCCTCCTCCTATAAGTAACAATTACAAGTTATTTCACTCCCTGTCAGGTACACTATGTGAATGAGAACCAGCAGAGCAATAAGAAGGTATCAAAAATTAAATTATTTACATACTTCTCAGCTAATAAGAATTATGTTCAAAAGAGCCACTCTTTTCAACTCTCAAGGAAAAATGCAGGAAAGAATGCCTTTGAAACAAACTGTGAAGCTGACCTTCTGCAATGATCCAAGGTACTCTTAAAAAATAAAAAGCCAAGTAGGAAAAACATCCATGATCCACAAGCAAAACTTGAAACACAGGGACAAGCCAATTTAATCTTACCTCAGCCTCACAAAGTGCCTGAAGACCCTGTAACACTATGGCAGCGGGTGAAGCTTGATCAGGTTTTGTGCACTCATTTAATACCTGGGAAATTGCAGCCAACATGTCTGCTCCATGCTGGTATGGCCTACAGGAAAACACATGAAGGTACAAGGCAATATTCATGCATCCACACAAGTTCCACTTTGTACACAAAAATTCATTGTGTATTGGTTTTGTTTTAAGTGACAACCAAAACAGACTAAACTGGGAGGAAAAAAAAAATACAAGGAGCAATATAATATAGGGAGCTCTAAAGGCTGAGTGACATGGAAAATTAATTCAGCAGGTATCAAGTTCCAAATAAAAGATCACTAAGTGGTTAAGCTGTGGAAGTTTTTGTCCAAGGATGTTGTGTATGCTAAAAAATTGCGTCATTCAAGAAATGACTGAGAAGGAAAATCCAGGTGTGCTATTAAAGACACTATTCTTTGCCTCTTTGTTGCGGTCTTCCATAAACACTCACTACTGTGTATTGGTGGAGATTCTGGAAGCAAAAGACATGGGGCCCTGCGACATCAGATAGGAGCATTTTTCCAAATTTTTTGCTGCTGCAGTGTCATTTGTCTCTCCTTCAATGACTGCATGGGCTGCTTGTTTGCTTTCCAGTCTTTTAGTATCTGTTCAGTTTTACTGGGCCATGGTGGGGGA
Organism: Phaethon lepturus; assembly: GCF_000687285.1. Taxonomy (NCBI): domain Eukaryota; kingdom Metazoa; phylum Chordata; class Aves; order Phaethontiformes; family Phaethontidae; genus Phaethon; species Phaethon lepturus. The sequence goes on from NW_010529684.1 coordinate 3,084, forward strand.
GGTATCAACTGCCAATTCAGCAGTTGCTCATACTGTAAGTACGTGGGGTAAACAGCACCTGGCTAGGTTATTTATACGCATGGAACATTCAGGCTTCCTCTACTTGCTCTTACTTTCTTCCAAATAATTTCTGAATGCACTAAGAATGTGCATACACCTGAGCTCTAACTACACCGCTTACCAGGCAAAAAGAATATTACAGCTGCATTGAGACTTCTCTCCTGCTTTTCCTTTTGTTTTTTTAATATTTGTTGAAAAATGCTGTTTGGCAAAATTAAAGAAGGTTGAAGAGGTAAAGGAAAGGGTATTTTCTTTAAGAATTTTTTTTTTAGTTGATGACTGGAAGATACATGAATGTTCTCAGTTGTTCGGAACTGACCTTCAAGAAGGAAAGAGAAAAGTGGAACCCAAAAGATAGGTGAGAAAGAGAAAAGGTGGTATTGTGCACATAAACCCAGGAAGTAGTTAATAACGTGTTTAAAAATAATCTTTACAGGAACTGTAAATTATTGTCAAGTACTGATATTAATGCATTGTTAAGAGTTGGAAAGGATCACTGTGGCATCCAGTTAAGACTTACACAACTTTGTTCTGTGTTCAGTATTACATCTGACTAAAGACCAGTAATGTGTGTGTGACAAAATATACTTTTCAGAAAAGCACCCAAAACTTCTTTGAATAGATCAAAATACAGACAGATCATCAGTTGTTTCTTCTAATGTTTTGTCACTCTCTTTTTATAATTTGGAAGTGGTATGCTTTAAGTTTCTTCTCTGGATCAGTACAGGATGCATGTTTTGTTTCAGGATGAAGACATTTTAATTTTAACATTATTTATATGTGCTTTCTATTAATTACGATATAAAACCCCAAACTTACTAGCTGCTGAGATTAGCAATGCTTATATCTCATACAGCTAGAAAAATATTACCCACAATTAATATAAAAGAGTAGGTAAAAATAATTATGTAGCTTTTCTGAAAAAAAAAAATTGTGTTCCCTTACAAAGACATAAGATGGGTAACACACTTACCTCTGCCTACATATATCTCTTATACAAGCAGCTTTAGCAATCAGCTTTTCCCATTGAGCATCTTTGTCAACAGTCAAAGAGGGCTTATCAGACATCACTAAGAACTTCTGCAATTCTGGGTAAATTCGATCCTAGAATAGATTTAATTTAAAAATCATCATCATACCTTCAAAAGTTGGTGACAGGATTTTCAATTGCTAGTGCCTTTGCATGGCTTCTAAATACCAGTTTTACTGCATACCATACTTCTCTTTTCTTCATTACTGGAATCTAATGTTGCATTGAGATCTAACTGGCTTTTGCAGACCAAATGTCTATTGCTACGTTATAAACAAAGAAGCAAATTATTGCCATGTAACTAAGGTCTTGTTCTTACTGTACATTATGAAAAGCAGAAAGCTGTCCTCCAAACATTTTTTTTTCCTAATTCCAGTCTGAGGCCTAATGAAACGATAAGTAGGTTTCATGAAAGACATACCATTGAAAATTTTCACTAGAACAGAACCAAAGTAGATACCACTTCCACCATTTACTTTATACTGCTGATAACGAGATACTAGTATACACAATGTTCCAAAATTAACTTCCTTCCTTGGTTAGAGATAGTGAAGTTTTTCAACTACAGTCATCTTAGTGACACTACAAGAATTTTCTGACCTGTCTTTCCCATAAGGATGTTATCAGCCGCAAAGTAACTGCTCTAAGCTTTGGCGTGCTCCCCAGCATGTGTATGGCACGTAGAATCTGAGTTACACAAACCTGGAAGAAAATTTTTAACCAAATGTCACTTATTTTTTACATCCAAGAACAATCTACAAATCATTATTTTACAATCAAGTACAACGGGGAGGTAAATGCCCAACCGCAACATCAGAAAGAAACTAGAAGTAATTTTCTGAAAAAACTTCAGTGCACAACAAGTCCAAGAGCATCTTCTTATGATATATTTAAATATAATAATGATACAGGGCAGACAATGAAGCACAACGTACCTGTCACTCTTTAAAACAAACGCCATATCCCATCCAAAATATTAGAAAGTTATGCTGAAGCTTACAAATTAGTTATTTCAGGCAAGCTATGAATTGCTCAGTCTAAACAATTTTGTATAAATAAATGACTTCTTATTGATATAGTTTTTGTTTTACTAAAAATTTTTCATTCTGACCTTGTGTACGCCCAGTGTAGGCAATGTATACAATATATCCCTGTAAAGTGCAGGCTCCAAAGGTCTTCCCAATTTAAATATCAGAACTGGGATCAGATTTGGGACCTAAAATAAAACAAAACCAGGAAATAATCTTGGAACTAGGTTGCCAACACAGTATCTAACATAAGACAGTGAACTTGTCAGAACATATTAGGAACTCCTACTTTTCTGCATATTTTTTTCTGCTAATAGGAAAGAGAAAGGAAAATTCTGAAGTCTGTAATGTCGTAGGACTTACAGTTTATCTCTTTTTAAGTTGTCATCTTAAAAGCATCTTGTTATACATATTCAGCTGTAACCACTGCAATAATCTAATTTCCACAATAATTGTTACTTGAAATTCCATTACAGGCACAATGAAAGGAACATGTAATTGAAAATAGTACATTAAAATACATACTAAATCCATGAAGAAACTATTACAATTCAGTTCTGTCATTACAGAGGAATTCTGATGATGCTACTATTATATCCCACAAACCTGTCACTTAATACAATTTACTGCACTATTTAATACATGGTCCAAAACTTCCAGAGAGCTGCCCTTGAAGTGACAACGAAGGAAAGGAGACTATTTACCTCCACTCCCCTTTTACTTACATCAGATTTTCAGTATTTTCATACCCACAAGTCCTTCAGTTTTTTCTTGTGCACATTCATATCACTATGTTGTAAAATTAAACCTACTCATGATGGCCTTGCTTTTTTTCCCACTTCTTTTTACGGATACTTAAAAACTAAATGAACAGCACTGCTTTCCATTCTGCCTTTATACAGTAGTAATGATTTTCACCTAGCCACATGGGTTAGTCTTCCACAGGCAAAACTTGTGTCAAAAGATAATGTCACTCCCAAGAACAGAAAAGCTAATTAGGAAGTTTGGTATTTGGCAGTAGTAAATGGACACAACCATTTTTGAGTCTTCTGGCTTTCAGAAAATTATTTTCCTAACATGGTAAACAGAGTATAGAGTTCTCCATGTCACTTTTATTGTTTACCTCTGGAGTGAGTCATCCCTGGAAGACTTCTTTCCTCTTCAACCTCAAATTACTGTTAACTTTAGAAAACCCATTCAGTTTGGATGCTTAAAGCAGGAGAACAAGTGTGCATAAAGCCCACACATATTGGGCTGACACAAAGACCAACCAACTCTGAAACCCAATGTTTACAAGATTGGATCCAATCTTAATCTATAATTCAGCAATGTTACCCCTCTGAAAATTCACCCTGGTAATGCTGACCCTTTTTATATATATACGGGTGGTTTATACATACAGTGGTTCAAAAAACTCTTATGGGAAATTCTGCTACAACATTCTCTCAGTATGCATTTTTACATGAGCAGATGTCTTCAGATGGTAGAATTTTTTACTGTACAAACATCTGACTCAGTCCACAGAAACTACAGAGCAAAAATAATGAATAAAAATCCAAGAACTCTGGGACTTTGCATACTTCCCTCTAATCACTAGTTCAAAATTACAGACAGAAAAAAATACTGTTTGTTTGAGATGACATCACTATCTTTACAGCTGAATAATCCAAATACATGTTTCCACAAACTTAAAAACTTTGTTCTGGAATCTATATTTAATAACTTAGGAATTGACTATAACAATTTTTTCTGGTTTTCCAAATACTACTTGACATTCTTAAACAGAATAAATCCCTTTATAAACGAAAGGGTCCCCACATTTTTGACTAATTGACTAGTGTCCCTTCCCTTCTCTATTTGCACAGGTTGTTGTCTATCATCTGTAGAGGCAGTCATTACCCCATCACCTGCTTAAACAGGCGACTGGCTTTACTTCAAATCTTTCAAAGTAAAATCAATAAAATGACTGGGAATTTAAAGTACTGTTCATTTGACCAGACTTTCACACCCTGGAGCACTTCAGTGCAAGTTTAACAGTGCCTTGCTTTCCTAGCTGTTTATTCCAAACTGAAAGCATCTTCTTAGCTAGCACTCTCCCTCCCCTTTCTTCCCTTCAATCCAAAAGTCTGAAAGAAAGTTGGGCTGTTTTCCCGCTTTTGTTGTGTGCTGGTTTTGGCTAGGATAGAGTTAAGCTTCTTCACAGTACTTTGTACAGGGCTACATTTTGGATTTGTGACCAGAACAGTGTTGGTAACACAGGGATGTTTTAGCTATGGCTAAGCAGCATCCACACAGCATCAAGGCCTCTGTTTCTCATGCTGCCCAGCAAGTTGGCTGGGGGCACACATGAGGCTGAGAGAGAACACAGCTGGGACAGCTGACACCAACTGACCAAAGGGATATTCCATATCATATGATGTCGTGCTCAGCAATAGAACTGAGGGAAGAAGGAAGAAGAGGGAACGTTAGTTGTGATGGCATTTGTTTTCCCAAGTAACTGTTACACGTGATGGAGCCCTGCTGTCCTGGAGATGGCTGAACCCCTGCCTGTCCACGGGAAGTGGTGAATGAATTCCTTGTTTGGCTTTGCTTGTGTGCATGGCTTTTGCTTTACCTATTAAATTGTCTTTACCTCAATTCCCAGGTTTTCTCTCTTTTACCCTTCCGATTCCCTCCCCATCCCACTGGAGAAGGGAGTGAGCAAGTGGCTGCATGAGGCTCAGCTGCTCACCAGGGTGAATGCACAACATGTACAAATTAAACTACGTTACCTTTAACATAAAAATTGAATGGCAGATGAGCAAAGTAGAAATAAGGTATCTGAGATACAGATAAGGCAATATCTGTCAAACTGAAACTTCATGTGAAGTACAAATATTTCAAAGAGAACATTCAATCCTCTAACCATACACACATAATGATCAGTTTTCTAAATAAAAGATATAGAAGCAAGGCCTCTTCCACTATATTATACGAATTAAAAATTTTTGTACACAGAAAATGTGAATTAGAAATGAGTTAATTAAACATTCTGCCTCACACTTATCACAAGACTTAGATTTATGCAAACATAAGACTGCAAACCTGTATAAACCTGTGCTTTTATAGGAATCTAGGCTGCAACTGTAGGTTTCAAAAGCCAATGTGTAATACAAGATATCGATCATCAGGATTTCAGAAATAAACAAATAATTAATAACTTAATTATCTAACTGCATATCTTATAGCATAGATCAGCATACAAGGTGGTGGTGAGAATAGCTCATATGAGTATGTGAAGCTGTGACAAATTTAGCTTTCCATTTCAAGCATTTCTCTGGCTTTGTTTTTTTGCAGGTTTTTTTGGTTTTGCTTCTTCACTGACAAAAGATGAATCAATAATAAATGCTACTACTACCTTAAAGCTAAGGGTAAAACAGGTGAAAGAGTCACCCACCAAGATTTGGTTTTATAACATATTCTCCAGTGCCTTGCCCCATGGTGAACATTCCCAACCAGCATTCTTAACCGACACGCTCCCAGGCCAACCTAACAACCTTGTCTCAGCAGAGCAAAGTAGCTCAGACAGTTGCAGGCAGAGATAATTTTTCATGTATTCCTAAATCACCATTAACTGTATGAAGTCACATCAACTTTGCAACAATTCAAGGTAAGTTGAGATGGATACCACTCCTGTTTACATGGCCATATATATGACTTTCACCAGAACAATGGTGGTTCTTTGCAAGTTGCTCTGAAATCATCAGTCTGCTTTTATATCATCAAAAACTTCACTCATCCAGAATAAACAGTCCTATAGAAGAAAGACTAAAATATAGTGAGAAGTAAAATACTTCAGAGAGTAACATAGTCCCCAAGAAGCAGTGTAGCTCACAGTTCTTAAGATTCCCTCAGATTTTCTCTCCTATGACAAGAACCTTTTAAACCCGCATCTCCTTTCAGACCTATCACTTGTGTCTAAATCATGGAAGCCAAAGGTGTGAATCCACATACAACCCACCTCACAGCATCACCTTGGAACAGCGCTTTAATTAAACTTGGAGTTTAAGGGAACTCCTCAGTAATTCTCTGAACTACCTTTTCTTCTCTGCTCAAAGTCAGTCTTTTTTTTTTCCCTCTTCTTTTTTCCTCCTCCCCACCTGGCTTTATTCTCATCACAGCTCAGCTGCTATTTCAGACACATAGCAACTGGGATCCTTCTCCCCCACTCCACTCTCTGGGGCTTCCCTGAATGTATCCCATCATGTGCCTTCATGAGCACATTCCTCCTAACTTAAATACCTTTGAAATGTTTGGTCACACTTTAAAGACCATCACCACAATACTTCATAAATACTGCATCGTAAGGAGTATTCCTTGTTATCATAATATTCTTTGAAGTACAAAAGCAGGTGGGGGAAGCAAGTCATTCCAAACTCACCAGTACATGGCAGAGTTTGGTTAACATCAATTCTGGTCCCAGTCAAAATTCAGTAACAAGATGTCTGCATTAACATTGAAAAACAGAAAAATGAGTCTCACAGGACAGTTCTTCAAAAGCACAACCTAAGGGAGGATAGCAGAGGAGAAAGACAATCCCACTCTTCTGTTACTTCACATATCCTTATGTTTTACTGAAGAGACATTGTCCTTGTGCAGCCGTTGCTGTCAGAACAAAGTGTAAGAGGCAGAAAACAGTAAGCCAACTAAAGTAATGTTCAAAAGGAAAAACCCATTTCAAACAAATATAATCCAAATATATATTAAGATATGCTGTTCCCTTTTTAAATTCTAAATGTAGGCTATCACTTCACATTATTCCTACCACAATTTATTTGCTTGCATGCCTATCCTGGAGGGTTCTTTTGGGTCAATTTTAACACTAAGAAATCATTCCACCCCGCCATCCCCCCCTCCAATAGCCAGCCAAAAGGCAGGAAAAATGTCACTGCAAAGTTCCAGGTTTTATTTCTGGGAAATGTTGGGCTGAATTTTGGAAGAAAGGTAGCATCAATCTACTTCTCCAGCAGGCGAGGCAGTTAAATGAGCAGGTTTGCAAAAGCATTCAGGGCTTTGGCATTTCTTGCTCCAGTGAGCAAGACAGAAATACTGGACAATTCACACAAACAAAGGAGCAAGTTTTTTAGGTAAGTGTACAAATGAAGATAGGTTTCTGTTTATAAAAGCTATAAAATAAACTGCTCTCAAGGTATGAGAAGGACTTTTTAGAGAACATAAGCTAGGTTTTTCAAAAAACTCCATGTTTTTCAAAAAACTGCTCTATGTACTCCAGCAGGCTCCTACCCTATCAGTTTCAGCCATAAAGAATCTGTCTACAAGATCTGACTACAATACAAAAAAATTTTTCCCTACCGCTACTCTCTGAAGTTCACATAATCAGACACAGAACAATACCAGGCACTACCTGAGCAAGCCAAATCCAGTTCAACGTACCCTTAAACATGTTTTCTACCCAAATAAAAATATATTTTACCTTTTTTTTAATGCACTTCCAGCCCTCAAGGAACACAAAATAATGCATCTTCAAATAGTCTTCCCAGAATGGTGTCTTTTGCTACTAAAATATTTCATTCCAGCAGTTGAAAGACCATAAAACAACAGATGTCCTCTAGAGCCCATAATCCTCTAATAATGGTAATAGATCTTGTGCTACTATTCACCTGTGACCACCCACATGATTTAACTCCTTCCCCTTACAGCACAGATTGTTTCACACATATTGTAATAACAGTTTTTGCACAACAAGAAAATTAATACGGTGCTTCTAATCGGATGAAGTCTTTAATGAACAGCATGTGTCAGTGCAACCTCTATAGTGATTTGATTTAAGACAGCCTAAAAGCCCATGTACTAATCTTCATTCGTCAGCCTTTCAGAAAGATTCCTGGATTTTCTTCTATAGTGTTTCAGACCACTACTCCAAAATGCCTCAGTTAAAAACAGATCTAATACAATCACTAATCTTGCATCATAAAAAGGCTTTTACTCAGTGGGAAGGGAGTCATCCTTCCTCATCTACAGAAGTGCTCTGTAGGGTCTCTTCATGGAAAGGGTAAGAAAACACAAAAACAAACCACAATCAGAGCAAAGCATGCAAAGTCAATTATGGTAATTATTTTTTAACATAGCAAGGTTTTTTAAATGCTCCATTAATTTACTACACGGACAATAGCCTCCTTATAAAAACAATATTCAGTGTGGAAATGGGAGAGATCCTTTGGGTTTGTGACCCGCTCCCTCGCAGAGTTGTAATAAACATGAAATCAGTAAGGACAGCATTCACAGTGCACGTTCCCTCCTTCTGACCCTATTTTGAAACCTAATTCTTCAACTCAGATTTTGCATGGCAATCAAATATGAGTTTTCAATTCAGTATCCACAGCTACAACCACATCTGAACCACAAAGTAACAGAATTCCACTAGCAGCAGAACTGATTGCCTTGATGGCTTAACACACACAAAAAAAGAGAAAAAAGTACCACACAATTCTTTTCATGCTATGACCCTCACCATATCTCAGCTTTTCTATATATTCTGCTATAGTACAGGTAGTCCACAGTTTGGCTGCAACATTGACACTTTTTTTATTTTGCCCTGTGGACATTTTATTTACCTTTTGCAAGGCTAAGCTCTGAGGTCTGCTAGCCCCAAGTTTACTTAGATTTGAACATGAATCAAAACCGAAGAATTCAGAATGTACCTGTATTTACGTGATTAGATGTTCCTTCCATTACAAACACCTGTGTTTAAACTGCATGTTCAAGTGCTGCTAACACCAAAAGAACAGACTCAAGTTAATATAGGCGACTGTTTAAAAACAAGCTTGGCATTAACAGTCTTTTTTTTCCTCTTCCTTCTACACCCAATCTCTGACTTACTTCTTTTCTTCTTCAGAACACCTTTCTAATTACTATGCTGCACACCACCTTCTTTCATAAAGCGCTCTACGGAACTGAAGAGTCAAAATATTTAACAAGTTTGTTGTGATGAGCTTTCCACTTTCTCAACTTAAAGGACATTCCAATCACTGTTTTACCACTTACTTTCTCCATCTTTTATTAAACACTTTTTATTTATGTGAACAGAATAAACCACAGAACCAAATAAAGCAATTCCTGAAGTATAACTTTGCTACCAATATGTTAGTGGTTGTTGCCATCACACTGATCACTGAGTTTACTGAAGTAAATGGTTATTTCGCCCATCCATGAGCTTCAATGCTTTCTTCCACACTTTAACTGCAAGAGAAAGACCAGACACATCCTAGGTAATTCTTCCCGCCTTGTAAAGAGCACTGCACCTACAAGAAACAATGAGAGAATCTTCCAGTGCAGTGCTGTGCCACACTGTAATATTCTCTGTAGAACCATTAAGCAGACTTAAAACTAAAATAACTTGTCATAGTCAGGACAAATGCTAGGTGATCCCAAGTTCAACTGGTCAAAACAGTAAGTCCCAGTTCTGAAGTATTAAGATTTTCTGGAATAAAAAGTGTAATTTAAAAGATAGCGATGCATTAGGTATTGCTAACTGGAGAGTACTTGAGTGTCCTTGGTTGCACTTAACTAAGGACTGAGAAGAGAAATATCACCCCAGTTACGCACAGTATTCTTCTCACACCAAATTTCCAAATATTACACAGCAGAATGTCAGCTGTATTACTAGTTATACCGACCACTTCATGTGATACTACTAAAAAGACACCCAAATACTTTACATATTTTGGAAAAAAGTGTTTTAAAGTCCACATTTAAAAGACTAAAAGCTCACCATTTGCAGTTCCTGCTTGTGAATGAAATGTGAGCCAGTTAAACCATACTGACAAATTATGGTTTGAGTTCCACATTTTAAACAACAGTTTCCAACTCACATGGACTTCAGCTGATCATTAGGGAAACCGAAAATACGATGCAGTTTGAACTTTATTGTCCTACTGCATTTGGGCACAAGCTATTTTTCCCAATGCCAGGAAGGCCTTTTTCACCAGCCTGAAGGGCTTCTTAATTCTGAAATGGTCAGATCACCATAGTTAGCTCAAGTGGCTGTGTCCATCAATCTTACTTACTGTATTGGTGACCAAAACCTTTGGCTTATAAAAAGCAGAACAAAGTAAGTAAACCCATCCATGTCACGCCAAACATCAACTTCAGGTTAAATTCCTCTCCCTGTATCTGTCTAAAGCTTCTGTAACTCTGCTGATGTGCATTTAAATTTGCCTCTAAAACTGTTCATTTAAAGTCAGTGTAGTTATTCCTGATTACTCCAATGAAATTCAGAAGAGAATCATTCCTGACAGTCAAGAGTTCAGGCCATGCTGCTCAGGTGCTGTATCATCATGGAATCATAGAATAGTTTGGGTTGGAAGGGACCTTTAAAGCTCATCTAGTCCAATCACTCTGCAATTACTTCAGCAAAATTTTTTCAGCAAGTTACTGCTTTTTGAATTACTATCAAACTGCACTTTGAACAACTATATCAAATAGTTTATTTGTCAAGGGTACTCTGGAGCCCCCAGCACAGGAAACACATGGACCTGTTGGAGTGGGTCCAGAGGAGGGCCACAAAAACTGATCAGAGTGATGGAACACCTCTCCTGTGAAGAAAGGCTGAGAGAGCTGGGGTTGTTCAGCCTGGAGAAGAGAAGGTTCCAGGGAGATGTTACTGCAGCCTTCCAGTACTTAAAGGGGGCTTCTAAGAAAGATGGGGACAAGCTTTTTAGTAAGGCCTGTAGCAATAGGACAAGGGGTAATGGTTTTAATCTTAAAGAGGGTAGATTTAGACTAGATAGAAGGAAGAACTTTTTGACAATGTGGCTGCTGAAACACTGGCACAGGTTGCCTGAAGAGGTAGTAGATGCCCCATCCCTGGAAGGTCAAGGTCAGGTCGGATGGGGCTCTAAGCAACCTGATCTGGTTGAAGACATCCCTGCTCAGTGCAGAGGGGTTGGGCTAGATGGTCTTAAAGGTTCCTTCCAACTCAAATGATTCTGTGATTCTTCCAGTCAAAAACAAACAAACAAAAAATAAAAGTCAGTGCTGTGCTACAGATGCCACAATGAAAAATCCTTATAGGACCAATGAAACCTTCCCTTTTGTATTCCTCCCTCCAAAGCATTGTATGTGTATATTTCCTCAAGCTCTAGTGAGAAACACAATGAGTAAAATGTGTTTGGACGTTACACACTTTTTGGAAACCCAGCTACAGTTAGTTTGACTAAGATGTGAATATAATTTTTGCACTTTTTTCAGAACAGTGATCTCATAGCTCACGTAAATTAACAGATTCTACATGTTCTTCCATGCCCACATAACACCCACAGTCCTCATCAGTAATTCTCCAGACTGAAAACTGGACTTGTTGGTCTGTTAACTGTGTGTCTGAATAAGAGTCAGAATTACTTTTTCCATATACCATACAAAAAACAAATCCTTCTCTTCAATAGAGAGGTTATCAAATTTTAAGTGTCTGAAGACAGAAAACAAAAAACCTGGAAGTAGCATAATTTAAGCCTAGAAATAAAAATTAACTAATCCTCTTAACACCTAGTTGCAATGCAAAAGTATGACTGAATACAATGCTAGAAAGACAATAAAGTTAAAATGCAAAAAAATCCAACTGAGAAAAAAATTAATGCAATTTGAGTGTATTATGAAACACAGCGATACAATAAAACAACAGAACAAAAGGACAGCCTGAAGGAGACTTGAGAAGAGACATAAAAGGTTAAGAGCAAGCAACCTGCAACAGATTAAGCTGTCACCTGGTTTAAAAATTTCTCCGGCTTAAGAAATACAGTTATCTCCAAAAGCACTGTATAATGGGCTGGCTTAGCACAGCATTTCAGTATGTGTTCAACAGCAAGCACATCCTTGGACTGCTTCCCTGGATTAGAACTACAGTGCTCAGCACCGTAAGTCATCAAGTGCATATTCTGTAAGCTGTACCTTTTTCCAACTCTTGTGCTGCAGAGTATGAGAACTCTTTCAGACATAAAGCAATTAAAAAAGAAACTGAAGCAAATAAAGCTTGTCTTTATGGCACATCTGAAATTTGAAGCAATGCTTCTACCTTCCCTACATTTTTCTTTCATTTTACAACTAAGATACGATTGTTTCTGCACAACACCTCCTCCATTACCTATTACTATTTCTAGATATCCCCATTTATCTTTCCAAGTTATGTAGGGAAGTATAAGCATACTGCATAATTCTGGCTTGAATTCAGTACTGAAGCACACAAAGACTATGCACATATTTTTAAGAAGCAAGAATACAGATGTCACAAGGGACTTGGCAGTAACCACAAAAGAACACAGAGATTAACTCATGAGGTCACCAAAAAATAGGAATGGTTTAGTACACTTTTTTCAACTTCCTCATGTTGTATCTTCATACTTATTTGATAATATCAACAAATAAGCCAGTTTCTTTC
>NW_010529684.1:15679-15879 GCF_000687285.1 Phaethon lepturus
CTTTCCCTAAACCTAAGCAACTAAAAAATACTCCAAAACAGAGACATAATACATATTTTGCTCTAAGTGACATGCAAAAGGTGAGTTCTAGCCAGCTTCGGGTATATGTGTGCGCATGCATATATGTGTGTATAAGGGTGAAAACACAGATGGGCTGCCTACTTGGCAGCCAGGGGAGTCCCAAGATGGGAGGGGGCGGG
>NW_010529684.1:15902-35206 GCF_000687285.1 Phaethon lepturus
GCGTGTACACCTCTGCAGGATGGGGGACAGTCTGCACCAGCAACTGCAGTGGAGCTGCAGCCTCAGGAGCTGGTACGCCCAGCTGCCAGTAACTGGTAAGACTGGGATCCAGCAGCCACCTACTGTGCACACTGACTGTCTGCACCCCATTGCTGGAGGGATCCATACTGTACATATCCATACGTTTTACATATATCCCCACTAGCAGGCCTCCATCCTGCTCAGCCAGAAAGCAGAGCAGGATTAGGCCTCTGGTGCTGTTTTGTGTTCTTGAGTGCTGTGTGTCTGCATTATATACATATAAGCACAACTATGTGGTATACACATGTACATGTATCTACAGGGAACACAGGCACAGTCTTGCCACTTGTCGGAGCTGGGGTCACAAAGTTGTGGCAGCCTTTCTTCTCTGAAGAAGAATTCAGCTCAATTCCTGTAACAAAATCCACTAACAGTAAGTTTTTACCTGAGAACAATCAGCCTTGGCTATTTCTGCAGTAGCCTGGAGTACATTACAAAGACTCTCTCCATTTTCTTGGATTAGCAGATAAGCCAGCAGAAGAAAAACATGGGCAGGGACTTGAGTCGTAACAGGTAGCAGTGATTTCACTGAAGATAACCAGGTAATAACTGCAGACTTCTCTTTCAGGAGATCTATGATCTTCCAGGTTGTATACAATGAGGTGTAAGAGCTGGTTATGGGGAAAAGGAGTTTCCAGGACACCTGAGAACAAGCAAAACAAACGAAATCCTCAAACAAATAATGTTTACAAACCACTAAAGAACAAAGAAGAAACATAACTAATCCAATTCTGTCATCCAAAACAAATCTTTTTTTTTTTTTTTAGGGTCCCAACGCAATAAATATAAAGAATAAATTGCAATACATTTCTTTACAATCCTTTATATGAGCTCTTGCACTAAGGATGTTTGAATGGGTTGCTAATTCTCTATTCACGAGGTCCCCCTTTATTTGGCATCCATCATTCCTGTTCCTGTGGGTAACTGCAGTGCTACTTCCTCACTAAAATGGACACTCCACAAAACTGGAGTACATTAAAAGCTTCCATTCCTGACAATGACAAGTGCATCACAGAAGTGTGAGTATCATCTACAGTATTTTAAGGAAATTCTCTTAACTTTTGATAGTACTTAATAAAACACAGTTTAAGTTATTTAACATTATGTTTTTTGTTTAACTGTTTCACTTCTTAGAACAAGATGTTCTACAGATGCAGTCACGGAAGATAACATTTAGAACCAGGAAAGTAGTAAAATACAAATGAGGAATCTTCCTAACTCAGGTTTTTATATATGTAAAAGTATATATATTTTAAAGCTCCTGCAAATTAATGCCGAAGTTCAAAGTTTTTAATTGAAACAAAAAAGCTTAATCCAAGACAAACATCTCTTCCCTACAAATTCTTTGTTTCCTTAGAAAATGCAATGTTTTCAGAAATGTCTTTCCATTATCAAGACAGTAGTTGTCAGGCAGTAATTAGAAGAACAACATTTATACAAAAATCAGGTCAACACAAAGTATTTGAAAAGAGGTCTCCAAATGAATATTAGAAATGGAATTCAGACTCCAACAGGACACGGCCCATTCACCTGTAAATTAGCAGGGAAAAAGAGTTTTTAACTGGCAAAATCTGTTCTCCATAAAACTGCAGAATTTCATTTTAATCACACTGTTGAATGCCATGCAAATTTATTTTTGCTAGTGAAAGGCAGAATGGCCACTTTAGATGGCCTTTGAAAAATAACATTAAAATTAGCTTATTCCATTACTTATGCATTACAGTTACTGTATGTGAAAAATTCAGCAATATATAATGCAATCCCTCTGGCTGGCAAGATCACTTGGAGCCAAAAATCTCTTCTGGATACAGTTCTGAAACTGCCATTTATTCGTACAAGTGAAGTTTATCCAAGGACATACATCAGGCTAAGAAAAGCTTCAGGATCTGTGAGTTGTACTGTTTCATTCCCTGCCCCTGCAAGATGGTAGAACTTGAAATCAAGGTCAGACTACAAGAGTTTTTTTGTTGTGTTTTGTTTTTTGGGTTTTTGTTGTTTTGTTGTTTTTTTGGTTTTTTTTTTAATGCCTGGAAAAAATTGCTAAAATTGGCAGAGCTTGAAATACATTGGTATTTCCCATTCCACATTACCTCCCCAAAGGGTTTGCTACACAATTGTTGTCACTCCCTTCTCCTGTTATTACAGCTGCATGAAAACAAGCTATCAACACATTTTTACTTTATGCGGCACCCCATTCAAGCAGTTTAAGCAGAAATTTCAGTCTGCCAACACTATAAGATATATATAAATCCCTCAGTGGCAAAGTAGAAGGAGAGGTTAGCCACATTCTACAATTTTTCAAAATCTTGGGACTACAAGTAGAACAACTACCCATTACCATCACTGCCAAAAAAAAGCCACTGGAGAAAATAAAGCTTTTGGGTGTGGTTAAAAGCAAAAAAGCAGCATATCAGCTATGGAAAGGCAGCCACATACCTATTGAGGACTACACAAATGAAAAAACATCTTGTAAGTTTACCAGTTTCTTTTTATCCTTCACGCCTTCCTCTTGTAATATTCCCAAAAGATTTACTGCTAGCTGCTGTCTGGTAGTTCCAGAATCATCCTCTGATAAGCAGTCCCCAACTGTTGTAGAAGATAAGATCTGTAGCACAGGCATCACCAAAGTAAGAGCTGTGGTTGAGATGTTCTGGGTTTCTGAACAGGAAAGGATCTTGTAGGCTGTTTAAGACAAGGTGGAAAAAAAACAAAGATCATGTAGGGAAAAAAGAACTAACATAATTTGTACTTTTAGGCACGACAAAAACACTTCTAGGAAACACTCTTGTCAAGCAAAGTAACAGTCCCCAGAACTACAGTATGTGCATACTAAAGTTAAAGTGCAGGAGACTTATTGGTAAAACTCTGATTCTGTTTACAGGCCCATAAATTTCTGTTGTTTACAGCAAAGTACCCAATGGCAGCAAGAAACACCATAATGGAATGTAGCACAGTCCGTCAGTTTTACTGGAACCCCTCCACTTATCAAAAACTGCTAAGTTGAAAGCTTAGCCAAACATTGCCATGACTGTCAGGCCTGCTCCCTTAAGATCACTCAAAAGAAACCATTCAGGATGCATGAATCTCCACTGAGAATATCCCGTTGTTAACTCAAAAATGACACAGGTAAGCTCCAAGACAGTAGGGATCTTAGAACACAATAACATCCATGGAAAAAGTCAGCGTAGCAGGAAAATTTATTGCCATTAGATCAAATGTTACTTTTTAAATTCATGAAGTATCCTGGTTATAAAATAAAATTTTACCACCCAATCCAACTTCAGGGGAATGCAGTGTTTATTTTCATAAACATGAAGAAACAAAGACACAGTCTTAAGAGTGTGGCTTCCCCTTCCATAAGAAGAGCTTTACCTAGACTCAAGACAGATTTTTGCTGACTTTCTGGTGTTTGCAGCAGTAGAAGTGCTAGCCCAATTATATACTGTTCCACTGGAAATACCTACAAGGGAAAAATAAAGAGGTTCAAGCCTTCTTTGTTTTTCAGCAGCATTATACAGTACAAATTGGCAACAACCAAAAATCTCTAAGGAGTTTCTTCATGAATCATAGTGAGTGCACACACAGTGACAAAGCACATGCAATGAAGAATATGAATAGTGTAAAAATAGCATTTTAACTGAGTAACTACATTTTAAATTGTTACTTTGTTCAAACCATTTTAGCTCAGTTTAAACCAACTCCCAACTAAAAGGTTAACTGGTATATATAGAGAACCAGTTAAGTTTTTGCCTTCTGAAGGTCTTCAACCAAGAAAAAACCCCAGAAGTTTCTGAAACAATACTGGTCACTTGCAGATGAATGCCATGTATAAATGTCTCTAAATATTGTCTAAACATGACATTCTTTAAATTGAATACAACTATTTTACTTTCCTCCCCCCATGAACTCCTACCTCTT
The DNA here is from genome assembly GCF_000687285.1 of Phaethon lepturus. Lineage (NCBI taxonomy): Eukaryota > Metazoa > Chordata > Aves > Phaethontiformes > Phaethontidae > Phaethon > Phaethon lepturus. Next base: position 19,902 of record NW_010529684.1, read on the forward strand.
TTAAGAGCTCAAAGTTGTCCTCTATTAAGGAGATCAGAGAGGAGCATTCTCCCGTTACATTTAAACACACTTCACAGAAGCATAACAGTTGCAGACAAAACTGGGATAAATGAACTTTCCAAAACACAGGGTAGCGCAGTAGGCTGAGGAATAGCTCTTGCAGAAAAAACAAGGCTTCTGTAACTTGCAGTAAGTCTTTAAGCTGTAGAGATATAGTTAAAAACAAAACCACCACATTCTGGTTTAGTTCCCTTTCCCTCTCTATGCAGAATTCCAAGTTTAGAATTAGTTCTATTAGCTCTGCAATGTTTCCATAGCAAATATTATTAAGACTTTGAAGAAACACATTTATAAACTCTTACCCAACTTCCCTGGAAAAAAAACCCCAATAGATGAACTGCTGTTTTATGTTTTGAAGTAAAATTAGAAACACGTGAAAGAATTAAAAAAAGGTTTCTTGGTAGCTGATGAGAAAAATCCTTTTTCCCTCAAAAGCAGTACCAAATTCAGCCTTTGGAGTTCTCTCAGCAACATAAAAAAAATTGTGTGGGGATTTCATATAGCAGGTAAATATTCCTGTAATGGAAACATCCTACCCTAGGATATTTCCTCTGTAACGTAATTTTAAAATCTGTTTGTTTGCCAGTTTGTTAGATTTCTGTAGTAACAACAAATCAGGTCTACAGGAAATGGAAAAGAATGCTGTATTTGCACACTTGAAAAGCAGTACTACTACTACTACTACTACTACTATCATTGCTTTGATAGAAATTATTTGTAAAAGGTGGGGTCAGGCAACAACTGTACCTGAAGGTGTGGAATTAAATCACACAGAAACTGCAGTATCTGGCATTCCAGCATGGAAGGTGCTTCTTCGTGCTTTGGACCATGAGGCTGAAGTAAGATCTTAAGCAAACCCATTCGCAGTTCAGCATACTCTCGTAACTGAGATGGTTCGCAATACAGGTATCTTAGAAATGGAGCCATGATGCCAACACATGAACGCTGTGCCCTGAAGTTCAAGAAATAGGTTTGCCAAGACTGCTTTCTACTGAAAACTTAACAACAAGGAAATCTCAAGCAATGTGACATTCCCTGCAATTTACAGGATGCAATTAACAGAAAGGTATTATGAAAGGCATTACCAAATCCCACAAAAAACCTTTGACTTGTTAGTATGAAGTACTGTCATGAGACAACACATAGCAATGATACAATGAAGTACAATTGTGAAAAGACTCAATATTTAAGAATACTACTCAATATACATGTGCAGATTATGACACTCAATTTTATTCTTTTTTTTCCTCATCAATTCAAGAAAGTGACATTCTGAATGTCATGAGACTAGTGTGCCATTCTGAAGTAGCATTTGGACAAGGCTATTCAGAAATATCTTCTTAAAACACGTAAAACCTAATTTCAGTTAGAAAGAGCTATCCATTCCTTGACAGTTTTTGCCCAATGGTCTTAAACAATTACATGAAGTAGGTCTTGCTTTAACCAAGATGGCTTCCCACTAAGAAATTTATTGTAGAACAATTATTTTGGCTTAACCATGTTAAGAATATCAGCTGTTCTTGACATTATAAAACATTCAAATAAAGCTAATGATCAATACATTAAAAAATATACAGGGAATCAAAATAAAAAGTCAGTTTTAAGCAAGACTCAGCCCTGATGCACAGCTTTGCAAAGAAGTCAGCAATACATCTACATCAACTTATGTGGCACTTGTTCATGTCATGCTTAGTGGCATGGTTTACCGGTGGACTTGGTAGTATCAGTTAATGACTGGACTGGATCTTAAGGGTCTTTTCAAACCAAAATGATTCTATGATTCTGTATTCTCAGTCTAGAACATTATTCCACAGAAACCTTTGCACAAAAAGCAGCAAAGCAAGTTTAAAATATTTTCCATTTCAGCAAGAACAACTCCTGTTTTAATTCAAAAGAAGCCACTAGCAAAAAATCCACTATCCATTCCATTGTTCAAACATCTGACAGGACTCTTGACAAGTCCCAGATTTAGCAACTGAATGGAAGCACAAGTCTGCAAACAGTATTTTTTAAAATACTCCGATCAATTACATTGATGAAAACACACTTCTGTTTGAAAGTCTTACTGTCGATTATGTAGTCTAGGCCTACTGGAAATTGAAGAGATTAATAAACTTACTTGTTTACTCAGAGCAATAAAACACATAAGTCAATTTTACTGTATTATTACTCTGTTAGATTTAAGTCTTCCAGAACACAGGACAAGAGAGATACTTTTTATCTGAAAAGCATACATATAGGTGTAAAATCACTGACAACATTTGTCTTTAAGGCTGCTAGAGCATTTGGTATCCTACACTGAAGCTTTATTGGACAAGTTCCTTGGAGGTAAGCATGAAGAAATCTTGAAATTGTTGGTAGTTTGGATATTTGTTCATTGTTAAAGTTATTTTACATTAAAGCTGTGCCACTCATTTTTTCTGGTGTGGTTTTTTTTTTTTAAATCAAGACGCATACATCATTTTCAAAGAACTCATCCATTACTGTGAAATATAATCATCTGTGCTTTCCCTTTATCATCCCACCATTTTGTATAGATCAGTTAGACCTGCATGCTAGTCATCTTTATTGACTAAGCAGTCAAAATCTTGACAAAGCAAATAATCAAAGCTATTTAAAAAGAATTTCCAAAGGTGCTATCAATTTTGCACCAATTTTTCCACATCCATAAAAATTTTATCAACATAAAAGAAAAAAGGAAAAACTATAAAAACCCATTTCTGATGGATTATCCTAGTATCTCATTAATACTCTATTTTCAACCTTTAAATGGTATAATTAAATTTTATAATTACGTTTTTCAAAAAACAGAATTCTTACTGCTCATTGCAGCTGCCTTCAACAAAAAAGTTACACTGATACAATTCAGTTATCTACATTTGCTATTTTTAAATAATTCATTCATTTACCTCTCTGGACACTGATGGAAAAATACTGTCACCTGCTGCAATAGAACTGGCCAGCAATCAGGCCTGTTTTCAAGGACACTGATTAATGGATGAGGAGTGCTCCTGAAACACAAAGAAATCACATTTGGAACTATAATGCAGAAAACAAGTGTGCAAAATAATTATCTTCAAAATAAAAGCAGCTATAGAAATAGACAATTTAACCCCCGGTTATTACCAACTCCCTTTACCAGGTTTGCCAAGACTGCTACACTGCCAAAAAAGCACATTTTACAAGAACTTCAGGAAACAAAATAAAAACAAAATCTCTATTTGAAAAGTCTTAGTCTGATTTTTTTTCTTTAAATAAACATCTACGGATCACTGTTCAAATGTGTGGCCTGATTTGAGGCATTGGTAGCAGCACCAGACTCTAGCAGTGGGCTCCAAGTAATACTCACAGGAAAATTTGAACCACACATCACACACCACTCCAGTCTTTCACGTATAGGTACAAATCTTCAGCACCTGAGATCTCAAGAGAGGCTGCCTCATTTTCAGACCCTTACCATACCTTTTAAATAGAACAGTAAGAATGAATTTAAAAAAAAAAAAAAGAGTGAGAAGGACAGCACCCACTCACAACACAAACACACTTCTAACAGAACATCAAGGTTCCTTGTGTGTGTTTACAGGCTAATTCACTCTCATGCATGTGAGCTGTCTCACTTAAAGTATAGCACATATGGAACACTGCAGTGAAGAAACGGTAAGTTTTCTTGTTATACTGTTAATTTTACTACAGTGAGTGATATAGCCAAATAAGCCTTTTAGAAAGTATTTATAATGGTGTTTGTTATTGTTTAAAAACCCATGAAGAGCAGAAATTCCAAGATCTGAAGCAGTCTTTTTCTTACAGAAGACAACATACACTGAGACACACTTGCATTCAACAGCAATGTGCTATGACACAGGCTTCACCTTGAGCAGTGCCAAACAAATCCAGCTCCCGGTGAAGTGAATGACATCAGCAAGAATCCCATAAAAGAATTAAAAATATGTATCTAATTTTTTTCCCGTTATAGAGCAAATTTGAATTGCATAATGTGATGGTGCACTAAGGCATCCCTTAAGTAATCTAGAAGTAATACTTACCTGCTATAAAAAGGAATGTTTAGATTCATGCTATGCCTACTAAGATACTATTTCCGAAAAAACATCATCTAGCAGACATATCCTTAAACTAGAAGAGGTGCTCCTTACTATGTTATTTTTACATTCTCAATGTTAACTTTGTTTGAATTCTGGGTAACTGACTACTTTTGAGGATAATCAGAGAGTAATAAACATTGCCATTAGCTGAAAGGCCCACAAAGTTATAAAAGCTGGTTACAGATTATTTTGCATACCTAATACTTCTTGTTTTCTTCATAATGTGGTCAGAATACAGCTAGCAACCAAAGGAACTGCAAATGTCTACTTCAATAGAAGACAACAGTCAAATACAACAATATGACCCACTGAACTCTGCAGCTGTGTAGCTCCAGTAACAGTACATAACTGTGGTGTCCTTACATGCTACAAAACAATTCTATAAAGAAATCTGAGATACTTGAAGAGAAGATAAGTTTTGGTCAACCGCTTGTCTTCAAAAACTTCAAACTACATTGGATCTTAAGGTGGAAGTAAGTAGGAAATTTGATCAGACTAACAAAGCACTTCTTGCCATGGAAGGATATTCAGAAAACAAGAGGTGTTAATATGCTTTTGGGCATCAACAAAAAGGCTTTTATTTATTGAGATACTTAATTGCAGTTCTCAGGATATAAGCCTAGAAGCAGCTGGTCTAAATCAAGAGAATATTTATAGTATAACTTGTCAGCAAGAAGGTTAAACCAGATTTAGGTAATTTCTACTCAGACATGAAGACAACTGTGCCTTTAAGAAAACAGCAGAAACCCAGAGTAATGCAATTAAGTCAGATAAAGAAAACTGTTGGTAAGTCATCTCCATACGCAGACACACAGGAGCCTGTACACTATCAAGACTTGCAAGTATGACCACAAATCTATGTCCAAAATCTACTTGCCATCAACATTGCAAATACTACTAATTTACTGTCATAACACATAAACATGAGAAAGTTTAAACATTCTTAGTAAGGTGACCTAAATAGTGGAAATAATTACAAAATCAATAACGTAGATGAACAACTAAAAATACTGCTTGAGCAATAAAATCAAGGAAAATGATCACACATATGGGCTAATGGAACTGAGAGAAATTACAAGGCTATTGTACCTAAAGACAGAAGGAAATTTAGCAATGGAACCTAACATGTTATATCTAGCACCTCTATAATGAAGCTGAAAAGAGAAGGAAATTTAACATGTTGTATTTAAATCTTTATAAAAAATAATTAGTAGCTTTTAGCTTACTCTGTTTAAAAAGGCAAGTCAAATTCGGAGGTGATCTCATGCTAAGATAATGAGACCATATACACACCCAGGAAAAAGAATTAAAAATAAAATAGCTGGACAAGCTCTTCAGGAGCAGATATTTAGGTTTCTGTCTGGTTTAGCTGAACAGTGTTTAAGCTAGTGCTGTCTTAGCATTTAGAAAAATCACATGAACAAAAAAGAGAAGAGAAAAGCAAAAATAAAACAAACTGCCTCCAAACCATGCAGCAGCATGAAAGAATATAGTTTTGCACACTTACTGATCCATGTTCTAAGAAATAGAACATTAAATGAGATTCTATTTGGAATTGCCAAAAATCAGTCTGGAAGTACCATTGCCTAATGGGTATAGGGGAAAAAAACATTAACAGGGGCAGGGTGCAGTAAGCAGGTCACAGTAGATTTCACTTTCAGCACTGAAGTCTTTGCAGCCTATGACTAGGATAATTCCAAGAGTTGCAGGTGCCGTCTTACTTGACTGTTGTACTCAGAGCAAAAAAATTTACCTCAGCTCTCTGTGCAACATGCTCCAGTGCTCACAGTGAAATATTTTTCCTTATAATCAGCCAGAAACTCCGGGTTTAAACTTATGCTCACTGCCCATTGATCTTCACCCAAGAACCAGGCTCTGCATTCCTGGTAGCCTTTCTTCTTCTTCATCTACCAAAGGTCTTGGGAGTCTGGGGAGGTCCCTGCTGACTGGAAGCTAGACAACATTATTCCAATCTACAAAAAGGTCACGAGGGAGGACCCAGGGAACTACAGATCTGTTAGTCTAACCTCGCTACCTGGGAAAAATTATGGAGAAGATCATACTGGGTGCTACTGAAAGGCATTTAAAGAATAATGCAATCATCAGGCACCATTAACATGGGTTCACAAAGGGAAAATCCTGTCCAACTAATCTGATTCCCTGCTACGACAAGATCACCCACCAAGTCGATGAAGGGAACATAGTAGATGTAGTTTCAGTAAGGTTTTTGACACTGTCCCTCACAGCATCTTTCTGGACAAGCTGTACAGCTGTGGGATAAGCAGGTTCACAGTGCTCTGGGTGAAGAACTGTTGAACTGAAGGTTGAGGATCTGAAAAATCTCACTGCAAGAGTTGTAGTGAATGGGGCTACATCTGGCTGGTGGGCAGGCACCAGCAGTGTTCCTCAGGGCTCAATTCGAGGGCCAGTTCTGTTCAATATACTTACCAATGATCTAGATTCAGGAGTTGAATGCACCATTAGTAAGTTTGCTCATGATACTAAACTGGGAGGTGCTGCTGACCATCTTGAGAGACAAGAGGCCTTGCAGAGGAAACTAGATAGACTGGGGCACCGGGCAATCACTAATGGGATGAAATTTAACAAGAACAAATGCCAGGTTCTGCACCTCAGATGGAGTAACACCAGGCACAAGTATAGATTGAGAGAGAGACAGCCCTGCAGAAAGGGATCTCAGGGTGCTGGTTGACATGAAGGTCAATACGAGTCAGCAGTGTGCCCTGGCAGCCACGAGGGCAACCAGCATCCTGGGGTGCATCAAACACAGCATAACCAGCCGGTCAACAGAGGCGATTATCCCACTGTATTCAGTGTTGTGTGGCGTCACCTTGAGTACTGTGTGCAGCTCTGGGCCCCTCCATTTAAGAAGGATGTGAAGGTACCTGAATGCATCCAGCGGAGAGCAACAAAACTGGTGGAAGAGCTGGAAGGTATGTCCTGTGAGGACTAGCTAAGGACTTTCGGTTTGTCTGGTTTGGAAAAAAGGAGGCCGAGGGGCAACCTCATTGCTCTCTGCAGCTTCCTGAGGAGGGGAAGTGGAGAGGGAAGTGCTGATCTCTTCTCCCTGGGATCCAGTGATTGCACATATGGGAATATTTCAAAGTTGCACCAGAGGAGGTTTACACTGGAAGTTAGGAAGCATTTCTTGACCCAGAGAGTGGTCAAACACTGCTACAGGCTACCTAGAGAGGTGGTCAATGCCCCATGGCTGTCACTGTTTAAGAGGCATTTAGACAATGCCATTAATAATATGCTTTAATTTCTGGTCAGCTCTGGAGTGGTGAGGTAGTTGGACTAGATGATAGTTGTAGGTACCTTGCAACTGAAATAGTCTATTCTATACATTCTTCAGTCCTTGGGAAGACTGCTGTTAGGCCCCCTCCAAGTGGTATCTTCTGCAATTTGAACATGCCTAATTCCTTCAGCGAACAGCATCTGCTCCAGCCCTATGACCATCCTAGACGCCCTCCACTGAACTTGCTCCAGTTTATCACTTCTTCCTTGTACTGGGGGCCCTAAAACTGGACACAGTACTTCAGATACAGTTCGGTAAGTGCCAAGGAAAAAGCATAATAATTTCCCTTAATCTACAGGCTGTGCTCTTATTCCAGTACCTATCTTTCAAGTCAGTTATTAAAAATCTGGAGAAGTTTAATTATTCTCATGGATGTCTCATGAAGGCCTAGAAAAACACATCTCACAGTATAAGCACAAGCTAACAAGGATTAGATTAAGGGATAGGGTCACTGCAGCCTAAGTACCTCTCTGAGAACAGAAATTTTATACAGCAAGAAGTGTCAAGCTAGCATACAAAAATCAGAGGTTGGCAACTGAAACAGGCAAATTCAGACTGAAGAGAGAATCTATTTTCACTGAGGAAAAATCAGTCACTGGAATAATTTTCTGAGCTCAGAAGACAGGTTTGGGTTATTTGATTGGTTGGTTTTTGTTGTAGTTTGGGTTTTGCAGGTTTTTTGGAGGTTTTTGTTTGGTTGGTTGGGTTTTTTTTTTTTACACTGGGTTCTCCTCCTGTTCTTCAAACAATTTTTCTTCCAAAGAGGTGGGTTTCTGTTCAGGCAAATAATTTGAAGACACGGGGATTTTCAGAAAGCTGGCTGATGTGATGGACTACCTGGCATGTTTAGAAAAACAGATACTAAGATCACAAAGTATGCCTATAATTACAGGTCTGGCCTTCGTGTCTGGGGCTAGAAGCTTGGCACTTCCTACATTCATTTCTCTAAAACTGGTCAACTTACATGCATGGTCTTCATATGTCCACCTTCCTTGATGTAGCAAACATTTTACTGAAGTTAAAAGTCTTTTACAACCTGTATACAAATACTATAAAGGGTGAGGTTATTGCCTTAGTGCAACTTTCCAAGATAACAGCATGCAAGAGGCAAAAAACTCATTGGTTGTTTAGCACTTGAATCCAGCAACATCATAGAGAAGTTCATTTATCAGGGAGCAAGCTAGAAATACTGTTCATGTACCATGCTAGGACCTTGGAAGTGCACTGCCCTGTATAGACATACAGAGATAGCAGCTGCTTATTTCAGTACCTTTGTCATATTATAAGAATTAATTACCTTTCCTAATGAAAGGAATGTCTCTAGTCATCTAAGTGCTGCTATGACACTGAAGTCAGTGGAACTTTCATAAAGTCAGCACATGTAACACAAGTCTAAATTAAAAAGGCTTACTAGCCAGAAAAAAACCAAGCCTTTTATGACAGATTTTGTGTGTTCTGAAACTAATATAACTGCACTGAACTGGATGATGAAAGAAATCTGCTAAGCTCCATAGTGATCAGTGATTAATAATGAAACACTAAAATGTGCAGCCTGAGAAACCTCCATTTGATAACGCTATTAGCTATAAGAAAAATGAGGTGTGTAGATGCAATTTATTGTCAACACTAACTTAAAAATTGCTAGCACAGCACTGTAAAATGCACATCTTTAAATGACATGACAGTGCTACTACCCTAAATTACTGCCGATAGGTTCAGAATAAAAACTAAATGCACACAATCAGGACAGCAGCTATCCACCTGTAAATAGTAAGGGTCTAGATGTGCTAGTTTCAGCAGGGATACAGTTACTTTTCTTCCTGACAGTTGGTATAGTGCTGTGTTTTGGATGTGGGATGAAAAGAACATTGATAACTTTTTTTTCTTTGGGGGCAGGAGGGAAGTAATAATCTTTCTTCATCCTACCTTCTTTCTCCCGTGTCTTCATTCCGGCCACATCCTACTATGCTCTTTTTCACAGGGAGCCTCGATTAAGTTGCTTTAACTTAGCCTCTACTAGCAGGAGACTTTAAATAAGTTTATTTGCTACTAAAGAGAAAGTTTCCAGAAGAGTTCCATCCTACTACCCTTCATTACCTGCCTTTTCAATTAAAACTGTTCTATAAGAGTGTGGACTTTGTAGAAAGAACAGATACAGCTAGAAAAACAAAGGCATACGGGATTTCAGGAACATAAGTGCATCCAGCAGTCCAAAGTCCATTTCACTTTTCTTCCCTATTTCATTTTGCTTAAGACATGACTCCTGACTTCCAAATAGTGCCTTTTATACAGTTAAAGCATATTAGTTACAGCCTGCTACAATGATACCTCCTAACCTCATAAAAAACAAGTTGGAAAATGTTCATGACATCTACCAAGCCGGGACCTTCTCCAGAAAAAAATACAATAGTGGCTGTCAATGTCAGCACTGACTCACGGTTTCTCAAGACCTGGCTGAAGTCACTATGATGTACCCTTAGGAAGGTTGCTATTGCGTAACAAGCAGCTTTATATGAATAGCTCTGGATGCTACTTAAATGATCTTTAAATAATTTTATTTTTACATGGCAACCACTTTAACAGTAGAAGTATTCATACTTTGATAACAGGAATAAAGCAGGAAAAACAAGTGAGGGGAAGTGCTCCACAGTATTAAAATAAAAGACTTATTAAAAGGACTAGCAATCACAATCATCCAGCTACTGTGTTTGAACAAGTCCCAGTATTTATTCGTTTTTTCTCACACACAGCCTTCATGTTGCCATTGCCCCTTTTGGGCTTATGGTGGCAATCTTATCCCTGTACTATAGAACTCCTTAAAACTTTCAACCAAAAAAAAAAATAAATTACAGAATCAGGCAATCATTTAGGTTGGAAAAGACCTCTCAGAGCATCTCGCCCAATCCACGTGCTCAAGCACAGTCAGCTAGTGAAGACTGCCCAGGATCGCATAGAGTCAGGTTTTGGTATCTCTCAAGGATGGAGATTCTACAACCTCTGTGGGAAACCTGCGCCAGTGTTTGACTACCTGCATAGTAAATTAAATAAAAAAAAAAAAAAAGACAGACTAAAAGCCACTATCAACACTACTTAAATTAAGTTTTCTCTGGAAATCAAACAAAAAGTTATTACGGTATCTAAATAAAACCAACATGAAACTAACCTGATTCCATACAGATTCTGAACAGCCTCGTCTCCATCTTTTCCCAGTTGAATAGCTTGAATTTGTAGTAATTTCCAAATAGTTTTTACTAAACCATGCAGATTCCTGTTGAGAAAAATCAATACATTACTGTCATGTATGTAGTTACATTAGCTGATTCTTCCATAAGAGGAACAACCCAGGAACAAAACTGATGCTCAAGAAGGCTTGAGTCCTCCTTAAGGACCTCCTCACATCTGCCTACACAATTCTGGGCAAGTTATGCATCCACATGTCTTTGTTTCTCTTGTCACATAATGAGCAAAACAGCAGAGAGAATAATTAATGCATCAATTAAAACTTTTGATGGTTTGCTTCTACAATACCTTACATTTGCTGTCCCCAGCTTAACTGAAACTGGTACCTTTAATGTTAAAAATGGAAAATTAGCTCTTCTCTGAATGCAAATATATAGGCAAACATCCATCATGGTACACAGATTTCAACTATGTCACTGTCTAGAAAGAGAAAGCAAGAGAAATCACACTATCAGAAAAGAAACTTGAGACATCTAGTTTGTGCTGACTCTTAATCTCAGAAGCCAACGCCTACATAAAATAGACACATACAGCTATTTTATCTCCCTCCTCCTATGTTGTTTAATTTACCATTCAGGAAAATTCAGGAAACAGTATTTCTGGAATTTTTATAGGATTTCCCATCTTCTGGAGAGACACTGATGAAATAAGTGAAGTCCACCATAAGGCGGGGAAAAAAGGCTCTGTGACCATGGAGTAAAGAGCTCAAGAAGTCTAGAGCTTACTACTGCTTGGCTGAGCTTACAAGGACAACTGCCAAAATTCTGCTCTCTTCATACTTAAATGCTTTCCATACCTTTCCAACCAGACCATGACAAATCCAGCCCAATCCCTTCACAAGAAAATAGGCTGGTTTCTATAATGAAACTCTCTTTCACAAGGTGAAAAAGTAGAAACAGAGGAAAAAAAAAGTCATTGTTGATTCTCCAAGTTTTCATCTAGAATATGCTATCCCCTAAAAATCCATTAGATAGTTTACTACTCACATTAATAAACCATGATTACTCCTCGCTTTATGCACATAATGAACAGGAAGAGCTGACACAATACAATTATCAGAGATCATCACCTGACAAAAAGTTACTTCTATCACACTGGGCAAGAAAAGGGAAGAAAAAGAGAACTGGGTGCTAGGTTTTTTTTTTATTTTTCTTTATAACTGTTCCCCTTTCTTTCCTTCCTAGCAAGAAAAAAAAAAAATCTGAGAAAAGTATTTTATTCCACTTCTCCTTCAGTGAAAGGAAAACTGCAGTAACTCCTCAGATGGCACACTGGAAACAGAAAATTATGCAGAATATATGTAAGCCTCTCATAGGACAAACAAACCATCATTCTCATTTAACACATGAGCAAACTGAGATACAGTAATATTAAGTGTTTGGCACAGAGTACAGTAATGCTAAATTATGAATGGATATTCATACATTTAAACTTTTAAGCTATACTAAAAAGTTTGAACAAATTTCTATCAAAGAACAGAGACACTTTAAGTGAACACTGTTAAAAAGACAGGTGTTTACATACACAGCCTGGACCAACATCAGCACAACAACTTCTGGTAACAACATGTTATCACAAAGAAATATCATGACTTGATATATATACTTCACTGAATATGCAAAAATTGCAAAGGATCATATGATTATAGAATCATAACGAAAAAACTCCTCACACTGTTCATAAAAGAAAATGGCAACATACAGGTAAATATCACTGCCAGACTTTTACTATACTTAATCACCACCTGCAAACAGATTCTCTTCCATAAGCTGGTATGGAACACCAAGGAATGTCTAGAGATGCCCACAATGGACCAATAAATGCTTAGTTTCATATTCCAGATACAGTTGAAGTAGTATATTCTCTCTTCTGTGGCTTTCATACTTTCGCAAGCAGTGCTGGAAAACACTGACCCCAATCAAAACTGACAGAATATTCCTCTGCTTTCTTTCTTCCAAAGACGGACCAGTTATGTAAGATGTGCCTGTAACCTTTCAAATGACTGGCTGCCCTGACACCCGGCTTGCAGAACATTGAAATCTGGCTATACAAGAAAAGATCAGTTTCAACAGAGCTCTGCTGCAAAGCAACTGACAGGACAGTGTGTAGCAGGCTTCCAAATCCCAGTACAGTCAATGTAACACACAGAGGAGGAAGGAGAGCTTTTTGGATGTGTATAGGGGAGAGAGAACAATAACCTTTTAAACACTTCATAGCTCGAAAGAGTCAGTTAAATGGGAATTTGCTAGCATATTCCCCAGCTTCAATTGGGTAACTCTGCAGTGATGGGAAAAACAGTCCATAAACCACTCAAAAAGAAAACTGAGAACTTCCCTGTTCTGAAAGTCCTGTATTGCTAGTCCTAATTCCCAGGCAGGAGATGGAGGGCTGGGGCGGCTGGGGGGTGTGGAGAATGGCTGTTTTAGGCTTTGCACTCAGCTCCTGAACACAAGCAGCACAGTGGTGTGACGTATAGCAGGGATTTCCCCACCTCCTATAGGCATGGAGGCTCAAATGATAAAAACATTCTGAAAATATACAAACAGAAAAACCCTTCTGACAACTTCTTAAAGATACAATAATCTACTCTTTCACAGGTTTTTAATAGATTGACTTGATTTTTTATGCTCATTCATTATTGAATACAGGCCACAGTTTTCCCACCATCTTCTACACAGAAAGCTGGAGACCAATGTTAAAAATGTGTAAAAACATGCATGCACAGATCTATATATATACATATTTTGTACATACGCAAACACACAAAACACATAAATATGATGTTTAAACACTTGGGGCATCAGAGGAAACTGAACACTGGGTCTAAGAGACAGCTATGGTACAATGATGCACTGGAGAGATAAGAATAGATTCCCATTTGTATAGTGAGCAAATAGTGTGAACCACATAACAAGTCAACTCATAAGCACTGCATATTCATCTCTGACAAAGCAAAAAGTCTTTCCTAGCACACAGAATTTGATACACCTGATAAAATAAAAACCACCAGGTGTACTAAGCCACTGCTAAATTCAGTGACTGAAGGAAGAGAAGCAAGAACAACATGAGTAGTTTTTGCCAATAAAACATTCACCTAACTCCATTCATCACTGAAAGGTGCTTAGCAGTTGCAAGTGCCTTTCTGCTGGCTGCCACCAGCTGCTCATTTCATATTTACTTTATTTTAGAGACACTGTGCACACAGCAGTGCAAAGCCACAGAGCAAACCTGGATGAAAATTTGGCAGGGAACAGGATGACAAACACCAGGCTGTAATTCCAAAGGAGTAAAGAAAAAAAAAGTATCAGCACTGAAATGAACCAATCTGAAATTGTCAGTTTAATCAGCTCCTGATTAAAGGCTACAGACAGACTGTGATTAGGCTATATAAACCCTGCTTTGCAATCCACAGTGGATGTGGTTTGAATTGTGGCAGCTGGGGGTGGGGGGACAGGGGGAAAAGAAGCTAAAAATACATAAAAGGTTCCTGGGGAATTTGCCAACACTCACTATAGCAATCAGTCACGTGTGTTTGTTTCACACATGGAAAAATCTAAGAACAGTGTAGAAATGGAACAGATCCAAGCCCTTTCAATACATAACTCTGATTTTAAGGTTAACTCATTCCTAAATATCCCATTTTACACTTTTTATTTTCTGAAGTACAAAATTGTATTAACATTTCATTTCCTTATAAACCACTGACACTGTAACAAACCCTTAGATGAACAAGAATTCCACATTTCTCAGTCTGCAAGCCAGAGCTAATGAAACTTTCCCTCTACCTTAGCCCACAGGACTCAGATTCTCATAGCCTAAGCACAGGTGCAAACAACTTCTTTGTTAACAATGCAGATTCTTCCCTTCCCCAAACTGAACTAGCAGAATTTTGTCATTTGGAGGACAGTGGTTTGCAGAAATTATTCATATTACAAAAATATATTTACAAAATGTTTCCTAGAGATCCATAACCACCTAATGTAAATTTAGCATAGAATCAGCATCATCAGAGCAAGAACCTAGCTGTAAACAAACAATTCACAGGAAGAGAAACAGTCTTTTTAAAAATATCTGATTTTTCTTAAGCATTTCACTAGTATACTCAAACTTAAATTCACCTTTACCTCAGACTGACTGAGCATGAAAAAAAATCAGCCTAAAACTGATTATGTGCAGGTTAGAAGGGGTGAAAAACACATCTTGAATGGCGTGGTTCTCGCAACCTCTATGCTGAGCCCACCAGCATAATACATCACAGGTACAGCACCAGTAAGCTGGCTTGGCTACAAACAAGTCTAGCATTCTTCAGGAAGAGAACAAGAAGGCTTACTGCAGAAATCCAGTTAGGTGCCAAAAAACAGAAGAGAAAAAGATAACCCAAAAGAACTTTATAAGGTTGGTAGATTTGAATGGAAACATCTTCCCAATCATCACTTGCCTTCCCATTTATAGTTTTTATGCACATTGTCTTCTTCCCCCCACAACTGCATCTTCTCAATATGTTGCACAGGCAGTCTAGGTCAACACACCATTGTGGGATGTAGGCATTATATTCGCAGAATTTTCACAGAATCACTAGGTTGGAAAGG
>NW_010529685.1:0-693 GCF_000687285.1 Phaethon lepturus
GAGAAGAGTTCCAGGCTTGCCCAGGAAATAAATTGAAAATATTTTATGGGATGGAAAGGAACATTTTCACCTAGTTCAATATATGTAAACACACAGTCATGTCACTGGTAACATCTGAAGTAGCAGCTCATATGTTCTCTAACTAAACACAGACACCTCTCAGATGTAGCCCCTAACAATAGGGTGATCATATTAAGACTGTCACTGTGTTTCAGCTATGTTTAGCACAGCATCACTCCTGTAACCTTTATATATAGGAAAGAAATCTCTTTTTCTGTTGCTTTCTCATGCTCTTTCTCTTTTCAGCACTGCATGCCACACAACAGCAAACTAACCCTTCATACAGGCATTTTGTTTTATTGGACCAGATGATGAAACAACAATGTTCAATATAAATGGAGAAAAATGGTGCATAGCTTAGATCCAGCCCAGAAACAAGCAAATCACCGAGTGCTCCTTGAGCTCAGCTTCCCATGTGTTCATTTTCAGTGGATCTGTGAGGCGCTGCAAGCTGACAGGTGAAATCATTTGCCTCATAGATCATGGATGTAGCTACAGTAAGATGAATTGTACGCAAAACAGCAGACAGAAAAATCAACAATACTGAAACAATGACAATTCTGAAGATTAGGCAACTCCCTGAAAAAGTAAAAATAAAAAATATGGCAGCTGCTCTTCAGAATATAATGGAAG
>NW_010529686.1:0-590 GCF_000687285.1 Phaethon lepturus
CCTTTACCCCCCCTCGCTGCAATTCCCAACCTTGTCCCCTCCTCCCAGCCCCTCCCCAGCCCCAGCCCCAGTCCCTCAACTTAGCTTTCAGAGGGAAGGGCTTTTGAATCCATCCTCAACAAAAACTAAACACACACACATCAGCTAACCATGATGTTGCTGTAGTCACCAGGACCCCCTTCATCATCTGCAATACAAAAAAAACAATTTGTGGTGGCAGTAAGCATCACATTGCAAATGCCAAGCTCTTCCACAGAACCCCTCACTTCAGAAGCGCTCTGATGTTCTGCACACCCACTCATTCTGGAGCCAGGCTTGACGGCCATTGTTCCTGTGGTACCTAAGAGAGCAAGAAGCAAGGTAGGTTACTGTTACACTTGGTGAGAAGTCACCAGCCCCACGAGCCTCCTTGCTACTACCCCGGCTCACCTCAAATACTCATCCAATTCAAAGGGTGAACACACAGCACCTGCAAAACCAAAAGGTAAGTGCTTAACCAGGTTGCCGTGTAATACTTTGCTATTAGATACCAACCCCAACAACAACTGGCTTGCCTTCTCAGACTTTTGTTGGTACGTGGCTTCACCCAC
>NW_010529686.1:1203-1494 GCF_000687285.1 Phaethon lepturus
ACCAGAAGTCTTGTTTCTGTTTAGGAATGCTACCTAGAGTCCAGCTACAGATGCCCTTTAAAAAATATTAGGCCAAACATTAAGGTTTATATGTGTGGGGTTTAACAACTTTGAGATTCCATTTGCTTCACTACTATTGAATGGCCCCTCCCAGATTGCTACAACAGTCATAAAACGCTCCTGAAACAACTCTCCACTCAGCCTGCCGATGGCTACTTGATCCAGGGTGACTGGACAGCCTTTGCCTAAATGGTCGAGGTATATGGACATACTAACCATAGACTTATTCCT
>NW_010529687.1:0-27415 GCF_000687285.1 Phaethon lepturus
CAAGCTTACCCTGAAGGACTGCAGCCCGTGGTAAGGCCCCACGCTGGAGCAGGGGAACAGTGTGAGGAAGGAGGAGCCGCAGAGAGGGGCTGCCTCGGGCTGACTGCAGTCCGCCGTTCCCGTGTCACTTGAAGTGAGGAGGTAGAAGAGTCAAGAGTGAAGAAGAGGGTGTGCGGAGAAGATGTTTTAAATTTTTGTCTTTTTTTCCTCATCATTCTACTCTATTTAACTGAAAATAGGTTAATTTTCCCGAAGTTGAGTCTGTTTTGCCCATGACGGTAACTGGCAAGTGATGTTCCTGTCTTTATCTCTCCTGTTGAGGAGGGGGAGAGAGGGTGTGACTGGGTGGTTGTCTAGCAGCCGTCCAAAGTTAATCCACAACAATCAGAAAAGACTGTCATTTCATACTTGTGATTTATTTGAATCCATGTAAGGTACTGGGGTAATTGACAGACAGCAATGATGAAAGCCAAGCCCAGCTCAAGCAGGGTCTTGAGCCACTGCTCTCTCTTGCAAAGAGGAAAAAAGGAAGAAATTTTAGTAACTGGATGAAGTCTGCTAAAACCTTATTGTTCATCTCAGTTATAAGATACAACAATTAATGTCATCAGAGGTGGTATGAAGCACTAGATAAAGTGATAGTAATAGGTTGTACCCTTTTTCCTTTTTTGTCTCTAGCCTTCAAATTATGTATTGCACTACTTCAAGAACCACAGGTCAAGGTAGTAACTTACTAAAAACATTCAACTGCTGAACTATATCTGTTCTCTTTATGTAGTGTTGTAGTTACTGAAGTCAGCTGAGGGACTCAAGGCACTCTAAAATTAGAATCTAAAGAGCCTAAAATTAGACTCAGATTTTTTTTTTTTAATTTGAATCTAAAATAAAGATTTTAGATTTACCATTTTGATGTGACTAATTTCTCCTGACAGTCTAAGAGGACCTTGGGGGGTATTATGCTGTAAAGTGTGCTTTTCTTAATCCATCTCTTCTCACTGCCTTTTGCCTGGACATGTGTCTAGAACAATGAGAGAGATGGTAAGATATTTTAATTTTATGGGTTGGGTTGTATCTCTGCTCTTAACATTGAAGGAAGTGTATTGTTCCCAGCCACAGAAGCTTCCTCATATGGCCTACTTTAATACTTTCAAATAGTGTAAATGTTTATTCAGGTTTTACAGCTGGGAACGTAGCAAACTACTAAATGATACATAGGCATTCAAAAGATACAAAGTATATTTATTCTCTTGAGCATATCATTTACACATATCCTGTATGCAGACATCTATTTTGAACTACACTTAAAAACAATACTCTAAATAAGCTGTCAGCAAACAGTTAATATTTTATTTGGCTGTTTTCACACAAATGTAACAGATGACAGTAGAAAAAAAACCCCAGACATTCAAGCCATATACAAAAAATATTAATCTACACACACCACAAATGCAGTTTAAGTAAAATGTCATACCCAGAGCTAAAACAAACATTCTATTTTCAATTATTTTGATGGCTTGGTTTTTGACTCCTGATTTTTTGTGTGTGTGCAGACAACCTTATACACACACACAAAAAGGGCAATTTGCTGTAAATTGAGTTGTCCTTACTGTATACAAACATCCATAAGTTGAACTCTCCAAAAAAGACAAGCTGATTTAAAGCTTGTATCTCACTTCCGTTTTTTATTTAAAAGAACGCACAAATCAGGCAATTGTTTAAAGCTACTTAGATGAAAACTGATACTCTGTTAGCCCACTGTTGTGGTTTTACCCCAGACAGCAACCAAGCACCATCCAGCTGCTCACTCACTGCCCCTGCAGTAAGATGGGGGAGAGAATCGGAAAAAAAACGGAAGAGTAAAAGTGATGAAACTCCTGGTTTGAGATAAAGGCAGTTTAACAGGCAAAGCAAAAGCCGCGCACACAAGCAAAGCAAAACAAGGAATCCATTCACCACTCCCCACGGGCAGGCAGGGGTTCAGCCATCTCCAGGGAAGCAGGGCTCCAGCACGCGTAATGGTGTCTTGGGAAGACAAGTGCCACCACTCTGTTTCCTCTACTTCCTTCTTCTTTGCCCCAGCTTTATATACCAAGCATGACGTCATATGGTATGGAATATCCCTTTGGTCAGTTGGGGTCAGCTGTCCTGGCTGTGTGTCCTCCCAACTTCTTTTGCACCCCCAGCCTTCTCGCTGGTGGGGTGCTGTGAGAAGCAGAAAAGACCTTGACTCTGTGTAAGCGCTGCTCAGCAATAACAAAAACATCCCTATGTCACCAACACTGTTTTCATCACAAATCCCAAACATAGCATCATACCACTATTATGAAGAAAATTAACTCTGTCCCAGACAAAACAAGCACACCTACTCAAATGCACAGTCACAGAATAAGAAAGTAATTTGAAATTGTGAAAAGGTGGTACATGGTAACTCTGGTGCTTTTACAAAATTAGCTGGTATTTTTCAGCTCTAAGTATTGTACTTTTTTCTGGCAGTGACACACTAATTTAGATGAAATTATAGAATTTGCTGATCATGATTAAATAATGTAAATAATCAAACATTTCTTGACAAAGTGTTGGTAGTTATAATGAAAAAACACATTATGTGATATTATTGATACAGTTTTTTATTTTACCTTTGTTGTTCTGATTGGTTTAAGAGTGCACCAAGACATCTTCTTACTGACTATAAGCACAAAAATCTATTTCAGGGACAAAAATGTGCTCGTTATTTGAGTTTGAAATGCATTTTTAATTTGCAAGTCAGAAAGATAGTGCAGAGGTAAAACTGGAGCAAACTTTTTTATAAAAACCAAAATCCATATGTACCTTTCTTTAAATTTATTAGTGGCATAGGTAATTTACTGTAAAAAACATTTTATGCTATGTATATATTTGTACATTGCACTGAAAATAAAACCCCAATATATTCATCCCAAGTATATTGCATTTTAATAGATTCAGAATGAGGAAATATGAATCTCTCAGAAGTTATTGCAACCTTCTCAGTGGTGTTGAGCCAGCAACAATATTTATTTGGTCCTAAGAGGGGACAGTTTTATATCAAATAATGCTGTGAGACATTATTATTCTTACTAATGTAATCTGGAACATCTGATATAAATCATCTCAGTTTCCCTCATGTATAAATGCAAAATACTTAATTCCTCTGAGTATTAAATGATAATGCATACTTCCTGTTTGGAGATGAGCAGATTATGTGCAGCAAAAAGTAAAGTGAGACTTACATTTTCATGTTCCACACAGAATAAAAATGCAAACTTTTTTAATTTGTAAAAAGTGTTGTAAAACTCTTTTTATCTCCTGCATGTTAATAACTGGAAGTATGTGTGAAAATTCACCCTTTTTTGCTGATTTACTCAGAATTTGAGACAAACACTGATAAGAAACTGAATCCCACTGGAATGGTTCAAGGTGGTGTCCTGTTTTATCTTTTTTGTTCTTAGTCCTGCCAGCTCTCCTCCCCTCTTTATTATCACTGTTGGGTTCATGATCCTGATTTCTAACTAGCTGTCATCTGGCATCTTTTGTGGTAGCCTCAGCTGGATTGGAACACAGACAAGAGAGACAGAGTTGAACAAAGACGCCCTACCCGCTTGATATACTGATGCAGTAAAGCAGCAAGGTGTCACTTGAACAGAATCTGAAAAAAAGATGACCAGAAATGTGGTCTGTCCAAAGTACATCAGCCGTCCTGTAGTTGATTGCCAGATCCAGTGTCTCCTGACTAAATAGGAAATGTGAAAGAGAGGATAATTTGGTAAGTATCCTACAAAGATCAGTCTCATATATTAGTTGCCGTTCTACTGTAATTATACAAAGAGATCAGTGAGATTTAGCTTCTAGTCAAAACATTTGAAAACATGGTGGGTTTGCCTTTACAACATAGAAAAATACCTTTTCTAGCTTAAGCTGCCCTTGTGAATTCAGTTATAGTCACAGAATTATACATTTGAATAAATTAATCTGAATATAAAATAGTCTGCATTATAGCATCCAACGTCACTGCAAAAACACAGCACATAGGTTTCTATAAAAGTTACGGATTTTTTTTTTTCTTTATTTTTTTCAGTCAGCTGAATGTATCCTGGCTGTTTTTTTAAAGAAATAATTAACAGTTCAATGAACAGGCCAAGTGGGGCTTTATACTAAAAATCTGAGCTTAATCTTAGGAGTTTAGTAAAAACAGTATCTTCATAGAAAAATGTAAAACAGGCAGAGGACTGTCAACCCCAGGAGCCTTTTTTGAGGTTTAAGGTATTTAATAGCAGCTCCTGTTTCCTTACTGGTACTGGGAGAACTAACTCTTTGCTTTTCTCATGATCTAGTGCCAATTCAGGGAATGCCTCTGAGTGAACTCCACTGCAGACTATAACAAAAAATACTTCTCTCTTTCCGTTCAGAATTCATCATGGTCTTGTCATTTTTAACTTTTCTTGGCATTTGAACAGTTCCTAACTAATTGGTGTCTGGGTGTATATACCTTTTTCAATCTGTAACATTCAAAGTAAAAATAAACTAGTCATCCTCATTTATGTTCAGCATTTTCTATGCATATTTGGGGCAGAACGCTTTGTTTAGGCTATGTTCATACCTGAACTGGTTTTGCAGCTCAGCAAATGCAAGTCAAGGGTGGAGGGTAAACTGCATTACTTTTGCTGATACAAAAAGGAACTCTGACGTGGTGTGCTGACCTGGATTTTGAATTGATGGAAAAACCTGCGTTGTCTGACGCAAAAGTCAAGAAACAGCCAGCTGTTCTGATGGCTTCACAAAAACAAAAATATACTGCACATGACAGAGTAGAGATTTTCAGAATCACTTCTGGTCTCTTCTCTCTGATACTGCAAAGGATTATTCTGCCTTCATGATCTACCTGAAGATCATGGCTAAGAAAGTTTGCAGTCTTGAAGTGGGCTTTGAAGTCACTCTGGAACTGTGGGAGAGACATTTTGCTCCTCCAGGCTGTGTTGGTTTGAGATTACAAAATGGGTCAGAGAGGAACTTTGGTGTGCAGTGAATGCACACCAGAGCAAAATCTTCTGCTACTGAAAGATCAAACCGCTGCCTCTGCAACCAGATTAAGAGTAATGACCAATTTAAATGTTGTGAACGGTCATGCCGACATTGAAGGAGGCAGCTTTTTTACCCAGGAAGCTTGGTATTTGGAATGAAATGAAGTTGTCTTCGTTCCCTCATTCTGACAGCGAACTCCATTATATACCCTTCCCACATTTCTCTGCACACTGAGATGCAATAACAGAAGCACTTTAGTAATCCTAATGTAAAGGGTATTTATAATTTCAGGGATTATTAGTGTGTTTAAAGAAACATTAACTGCTCTGGCAAATTTGACTATGGAAGTCCTACTTAACTCATGATCTATAACCTGGAAAAAGAAGGCAGGGTTTCTCAACAACGTGTCTTAAAGATGCCCAAAAGTAACACTTAACTGAGTGTAACTTCCTGTCAAATTCTTCTGTGTTCTTCTGTACGCCTGTTGAAAGAGTCAGCTTTAGGTATCACTCCTGTGGCCAGATAGGCCAAAGCAGTTACATTGCTTTACGCACTATGATTATCCCCAAAAACTATGAAAACTCTTTAGTGTAAGTATGTGCTTTAGAGTTACGGTAAATCAGGATTTAGGCTGGTGTTCCTCCAGCAGTGGTTAGCTGATATGAAATGACTATAGGGCACTCTGAGAGGGACTTGATGTTTCACATATCTGCCAGATGTTGGTCACAGGAAGCTATTGCAGGGTGGAAAGTTCCCTCCTAGGAAGGGGAGG
The DNA here is from genome assembly GCF_000687285.1 of Phaethon lepturus. Classification (NCBI taxonomy): domain Eukaryota; kingdom Metazoa; phylum Chordata; class Aves; order Phaethontiformes; family Phaethontidae; genus Phaethon; species Phaethon lepturus. Next base: position 5,810 of record NW_010529687.1, read on the forward strand.
TGTGTTCCTCCATTGCTCCACAGGAACGGGAGTGCTCTGCTCATGCCTGGGCCCAAGCTAAGGAGTAGTGCGATCACTCTTAAAAATCCAGTAATAAGTGATGTCACTCAAGGGTCCATACTGGTATCAATACTATTTAATACCTTCATCAACAACATAGTGGTATTGGCTTGTAGTGACAGGACAAGGGACAATGGTGTTAAACTGAAAGAGGGTAGATTTAGATTAGATGTGAGGAAGAAAATATTGTATGATGAGGGTGGTGGGACACAGTAACAGGTTGCGCAGAGAAGTTGTGGATGCCTCATCATTGGAAGCGTTCAAGGTCAGGTTGCATGGGGCTTTGAGCGGCCTGATCTAGTGAAAGATGTCCCTGTCCATGGCTGGGGAGGTTGACTAGGTGATCTTTAAAGGTTCCTTCCAACCCAAACCGTTCTATGATTGTATGATTCTGTGAAAACACCATGTGCATTCAGTGTCTGTACCCAGCCCAACTACAGTGACGGTAATTGAAACAACTATTGCATGTTTTTGCTCCTCCACACTTCTGTATATACCGGCATATAACCTCCAATACATTTCCTTAATGGCTTGCCATTCATCTCTTACTTCCTCCCATAAAGTAGCTTATCCTGGTAGCCAGACTTGTTAAATTCAAGAGCTGATTATAATATAATATTTTGCCTTTTGGTGGGGTGGGGTAAGGGCAGTGGATAGGAATCAGCCTCGTGTCTGATGTTGTCTTTTAAGCTGAGTTAAAACCTGGTCATTAAAACCTCTCTTGAGTAAAATTATAACCCTTTACATTTTTGCTGGACCCTATTGAGAAAATCATGCTTGACACATATTTCTCAAGGGTTTTTAATTTATTTAGAAAGAAAATGAGTCTTCTGGAAATAGGCAACAGACCATTTCATGAATTTAAAAACAATCAAATGGGTTTGACCTCTTAATGGGTGGCTTTATTTCTTTTGCATCCCATGAAGCTCATTTAAATTTAGTGGCAAGTCTGAGGGTACTATGAAATAATAAAGTAGATTTTGTAATGCAGCTTGTTTCTCTGCTTCTAGATTACAAAGAAATATATGCATTTATGCATAGATGTACGTGCTGAAGCAGACTACCACTGGCAGATAGTCTTAATATTAATGGATTTAAATATGACTAAAATTATCTTTCATAATATTGAAGTACAAGTTGTTCATTATGAGGTGAAATTCTGTAATGCTCTGTTGGTTCCTTACAGCTACTTAATAAGCATAATTGAGAGCATTTGTCATGTTCATCTCTTCCTGGGCATCCTTGGCTTCCCTTCCTACCATTCCTGATGCTTCTCAGTGGTAAGTAAAGCAGTTTCTGATCTATTTAAAATCTGGCTTTGTGGCGGAAGTTGAGATTTGCCACTTTTACACATCCTTGATATTATGATTCTTGTTATTAAGTTTAGTTGTGGGTTTCATGCTCGGACACAAAACGTTACTTTGTGGGTGGTTATTTGCCAGTAAGTCAGCCACGCACATCTAAGCACTTGTACAATTCCCAGTGAATAAGAGACCTGTGCATGCATAAGCGTACTTGTGCCAGGCGTTCACCCTCTGCACATTTATAGCTAATAATGAAGTAACAGCCATAATATGTAGCTGCCTTTAAAGACACAATTAGTTTTTCTGTCTAAATTATGTTAACTTTTTTTTTGCATTTTATGGAAACACCACTATAATGCAATTGATTATCCCCTTCACACTTCTTAAGAAAAAATGTCTAAAACTGCAATGTAAACTTAAAATACCAGCATTTGAAGTTAATAAAGAGCACATAATCAATTACTTTAACATTACTATCTTCAAACTACTTTGCTATATATACCTAAGTATGATTTAATTATTGATTTTTCCCAATTTTTAGATTGTGTTATTAAGTCCCATGTTTATTGTATTAGCTTATAACATACAACTTGCATGTGAAACCAGTTATGTTTTCTTTATGCTTTTTGATAATTTGCCTATGATAATTTTATAATGTGTTATGATGAGATAATATCTAAAGGATATTAGAGTACTTTAAGGGATGGCATAATTATGCTTTTATTTACACTTCCTTGAAATTCAATGAGGTTAGTAAAATTTATAACTATCTTGTAGAAAGAGAGGTAGAAAAAAATGTTACTGTCCTGATATGTTACAAATGCTAAAATCATATTTAAGAAATTTAATATATCACTGACCATTTCAGATGAGGTTGCATTCATTCACAAAATTGTGACTTGGGAATAAAATTCCAAGAGGTAGGCACCCATATCACACTATATACTAAGAAGAAATACTGTAACAGGCTATATTAGACTACTTTGAAAATTAAAACTAAAGTAACTATTTCAGACAAACATTTAAGAAAATAATTAGGAAAAAATGTTCACTAACCTGAGGAAATCTCTTTACAAAATTGTTCAGAATACCTTTCTATATCTGAGTAATCAACAAATAATCTTAAAAAATTCCACTTTCTTGAAAGACATATGTTGTCATCATCCACAAAGTGAAAAAATGAGGCTATATTAAGAAACTAAGCAAGAAAACTTGGTGAATTCAAGTACAAATGTAGTTTGATATAGTTAGAAATTTTATAATGCCAGCTAGCATACTTTCTACAACAAACTGAATATTTGTTTATGTCTCATCTCTCATACCTGTCATTATTGCCTTGCTGTCACATTCAGTACTATCACCTAAAAAAACTAGGATAAGGGATGAATTGGGCGAAATTTCTTCTCTAATGATGTACTCAAAATAACGTAGAGACCAAACACAGAAATAAAGACATTCTTCTATGACATTAACCTAAAACTACTAGGGTGTAATCTTTTGGGTCATATTTTGAAGTGATTATTTATGCCACCTATGTAGATACTAAAAATGGGAAGAGGGAAAGAAAAAAAAAAAGAGGTTGATGGCCACAAAATAATTAGGGCTTGAAACTGCTGAAGAAATAAGAAGAGAAAGAGTGGGACTCCAGAAAAAAAAAAGGTAATATTTGGCAGAATTAAAAAGAAAGTTAGAATGCTTTTGATCAGTTTAGGTCCATTTCTAGGTAGAAGTTAAAGATTTAATATAAATGTTGTGATAAAATATGTTTCTGGATATTTTTGTAGTGTTTCTGTTTAAGTCCAGCTTTTGAAGGAAGCAGAGCGGGGAATAGATTTTGGATTTTTTTAATTTTGAGCAGTGTCAAAACAAGATTACTGATACACAGTAACTCTTCTAAGAACCTAAAATTCTGTGTTATGTTGAAGACACTTAAAAAAAAAAAAAGTTAAATAGTTAAATGATAATGTATAGTTTCAGCTTTAGAAATTTTATTTTTCTTGTAAAATACAGCTTTGAAATGCTTGATCAGTTCTTCTGCCAGAGCAGGGAAGCCTGGATATACAAAATGCTGTGAAAGATTTTGTATCCCTAAAAAGCAAACATAAGATCATGATGCCTCATCTGTAGAACTTATTTTTCTGTGTTACAGCAATTCACAGACAAATAGGAAAAGATGAAACATTAAGTCAATGGGCTTTCTTTATTTTTGGCAACGGTGTAATTGTTACAAGCCTGCGAATGTTCACAGCTCAATTGGAATTTTGAAATACTGGGGATAGCTCAGAAGTCCACAAGAAGAATTAAAGTTTTGGGAAACTTTTCTGTAGCAAATACCTCAAGGAGCTCAATCTTCTCAATTTATCAAAAAAAAAGTTGATCAGATTGTGAGTATAATAAAATGCTTCTCAAATCTAGCAGGCAGTGTCGTATAAGAAGATAATGGAAGCTAAAACTAGACCAAATCAGACTACAAAAATTTTTAGGAGTGTGAATGATTGGAACTTCTTGTCAAACTGTTGTTAGATCATTCATCAGTGAACACTAAAATCAAGATTATTTGAGTTCTATTTTTACCTAAAAACTGATACTGAGTTTCATTGCAGAAGTTTTATGACAAGAAGTACTATAAACGAGTTTACAACAGTGGATTTATAATCTATGTATCTACTTCCATTCCCGAGGTAGCAAGAAGTTAACAGCAAATATGAAAGAGACATGTATGTATTTCAACAGCAAATGTTGGCGGAGCATTGAAGTAGTTCACTGGGGATCAACGAGTAAGATAAAAACAGCTATACAGATTTTTTAATGCAAAGAGTAAGATAATGCAAAACAGTAACACCTGTAGAGATTTTCTGATGCTTGAACCTGTCTATTCCCATATCTTGCGCTGCCTGTGACAAAATTATTTTTCAGATTTTGAGAAAAAGCAACTACCAAACCTTTTAATAGTCATTGTTCATATTTTATCACTGCACAGATATAAAAGAAAAAGAGACAGCAAAAGAAAATGGTGAAAAGTGATGTTTGTCTTAATTTACCAACATCAACATTTTGTTGGCTTATGTTATGTATATTTCTGCTGTTGTTGTTTTTCTAACAGCAGCACTGTTGCAATTCATGGGAAAGTTATAAAAATATTTCAATAAAAAATTATTTCCTGAGTAGCCTTTAAAGCTGTTTTGGTAGAACTTAAACAATTTCCTTTGTCTTTTTCTCCCAGTTCCAAAACAGAAACTTAACACTTCATTCAGGCGAATCACTGACATCTATATTTCAAATAATTTTCAAGGCAAAGAACTAGCATGGTTTGGGTAAAAAGCAAGAAAGACAGGCAAAATACCTACAGGGACTAAAAAATGAATCCTCTACATGGGTTTTCATAACAAGCATTTATAACTAAAGGCTGAGCTTCAAGCCAAGCTCTGTTAATTGTTTTTCCTTCTTATCCTGAGACTACAATTTTTAACTCTCTCTCTGAGATCTGGAGACCAAACAGTTGTCAGCCACCCAATTTGTTCTGAAAATGTTAGCTCTCAAGTGAAATTTTAATGTTTTAAAATGTCTCTTTCTCATTAGACTTGTTTTGCCAGTGTTATAAAATATGTATTCCTATGAGAGGACACAAAAGGATTTCCATGCTTAAAATCAAATATGTTTTGCAATTGAAGGAGAAAAGAATGTGAAAAGTAGATTTCTGCCTGAAAATGCAAAGCAGCTGGTCATTATATTATTAATTTTTCTGTGGAAAGGAAAAAAGCCTCTCTTTTGGCTGATAATATTTCACTTGACAATTAAGTTTACCATAATAATTCTCAATATAACATTACTAGAGCAAGAAATGGTTAGCCCTTCCTGATATTACCAGTCTATATGTTCAGTCATACAGATTTTAGAACCATATTGGGAATAACAATGGCAGTAGTTAATGTCTTCAAAAATAATTTTTTTTTTATGTCGATCATGGTGAGATGATTTATGTCTCGCTCAGTAGTGGCCAGAAAGCTTTTGTCAGAATTAAAGTTTTTGAATTCCTAATTCCTAGTGGATATATAACTCCATAAAAACCTCATCAGAGGGTCATCTTTGTGGAATAAACACAGCACAACCTACCATACAGAGTAAGAAAACAAAGCTGTTTCTGTTACTTGGAACTTCTGTCTAGCACTTGTAGGAGTTTCAAATCTGTACTCCGGCAAATCTTTCAATATGATTTTGGGCAAATTGCCTAGGTCTAGACTCAGGTTCTCAAAGAAGGTCTCAGACATAAATAGTTGCATAAGTTCAAAACTGTAATTGCAAATAACCTAACAAGTCTAAGCACATCAGGCACTGATATTAATGTTGCCTTGGAACCCACTTCTGCTTTTGAGCGTGCAGAAAAGTCCTTCAGTCTTGATATTCCTGGCACATGGCTGACACGTTGTCATGGCCAGAGAGACATATTCCTCTCCTGCAGGTCTTAGTCCACAGGCATTCTCACTCCATCCCTTTGACTGAGAAACAATATTGACCAAAACCCCCTAAACCTAAGTATCCAACTCACTGCTGCTGCCCTCCTACTTTCTTGCCCAACCTTTAGTTCTTTCTGCAGAGCTGAACAACTTCAATGGGAAGGAGTTAGCAGAGCTTCATTTCTCCCTTTATAATGGTTTATATTCTGGAAATTACAGCACTCCTCTGAGAGCAGGAAGGAGTGCATCTGCAGTCCATCCAGCAGAATCCCTGACCCTCAGTCTTCCACATGTCTCCTGGCCACCTAACCATTAGGGGGACTTACTAGCATGTGCTGTCTTTGTCTTCTTTTTTAGGATTTCTTTCCTTAACGCTGCCTTTTGGATAACCCTGAACTGCTCTCCTCTTACTAGGTATGATCTAAAATGATCAGCCAGCTATGTAACGTGCAACTCTTCCCAGCTATCTGATGGTGAACATAGGTGCTAGACGCAGTGCTTTGGGCTCCATTCTTCGTGCCCGGCTAATGCACCCAAGTAGGTGATGTAATTTTCAGTGAACCCTAATCTACGTTCCTTTTTCTAACCTGGCTGAGCCTTGCTGCTTTTTCTCCAGATCTGAGGTAGTAAGACAGCAGGAAAAAAAATAAGGATAAATATATTTAAGAGTTTTCAGTATTGAAACTCATGAGACTGGATACAGAGGACAGTATGGCCTGGAATGAGCAGAAAAATTAGCAGATTAGTTATGCTTTTACCTCAAGTCATAGTCATAGTTGAGGTATCAAAGTGACCAGTTCTCTTTGCTAAGATGAAGGTGTCCTAGTTTCATCTAGGATAGAGTTAATTTTCTTCATAGCAGCTAGTGGGAGGCTACGTTTTGTATCTGGGGTGAAAATAACGTCGGTAACGTGCTGATGTTTTCAGTTGTTGCTGAGCAGTCAGGGATAGTCCAGCTTCTCACACCACCCCACCCGCAAGGAGGCTGGGGCTGAACAAGAAGTTGGGAGGGGACACAGCTGGGATGCTGATCCAAACTGGCTAAAGGGATATTCCATACCATACGGTGTCATGCTCAGCATATAAAGCTGGGGGAAGAAAAAGGAAGTGGGGGAAACATTAAGAGTTGATGGCATTTCATCTTCCCAAGAAACCGTTACGCGTGCTGGAGCCCGGCTTCCCTGGAGATGGCTGAACCCCTGCCTGCCCGTGGGGAGCGGTGAATGGATTCCTTGTTTTGCTTTGCTTGTGTGCGCGGCTTTTGCTTTACCTGTTAAACTGCCATTATCTCAACCCATGAGTTTTGAATTAATTCCTTATTTTGCTTTGCTTGCATGCATGGCTGTTGCTTTGCCTATTAAACCGTCTTTATCCCAACCCACAAGTTTTCTCACTTTTACTCTTCTGATTCTTTTCCCCATCCCACTGCAGGGGGAGTGAACGAGCAGCTGTGTGGTGCTTAGTTTCTAGCTGGGGTTAAACCACAACAGAAGGTTAAGTTTTAGATCTAATATTCAGTATTTTTCACAAAATACGAAGAAAAGTCTTAACAAGCAAATCTTTAATTAAAATATAGATACAAATATATATATTATAGAAAAAAATGGCTGAAGATTGTATTTACTGTTTGTAGGTACAGTTTCTTAAAAGAAGCAAAAAAGATTGTCTGGAGATCACATTTGCTTTTGATAACTGGAGTTCCTTAAAAGAAGCAAATTATTACAAGAATAAGAAAAACATAGACTCATTACTTGAAATATTGATTAATTATTGCTCACCATCTAATTTAGAACAATTTATTAATTTGTCTATTACTATAATAAGAATAAGCCTTTTAAGATTTTTCTGCTTTATTCTAGACTTAATTTCACCTGTTTATAGAAGGGTAATAGGGACCTTTAGTTAAAAGTTATCCAAGTAAAACCATACTGATACTCGATTTAACCTGCATTGAACTATCTACTTGCTTGATGCATAAATTACCTCCTGTTTTTTGGTTTCTTTATGCATTTTGGCTTATGTTTTGAAAGTCCCATAATACCTTCAGTGATTCATTCTCCCTTTCCTTATTATTGTTACATTGAAATTATTTATAGGCTGTGGTCATGAACCCTTGAGTTTATTCATTTCTTGTCTGTATTGTGAAAATTTATCTTCCTTCAGTCATTTCTAGAACCCTTGATTCAATTTTGTTGAACATTATTCTTATTCATTCAGTTTTTACATTTCCTTGCCAAATGTACCATATGACTCTGTTTATCTGGCAATATTTATCTGATAGTAAAAAACTAAAATTCATGTTCTTCCACAAATACCCTGTTTGGTTTGTCCATCCCTAAATTAAAGGTTTAAATAACAAAGCACATAGTACATTTCTGAACCACTACTTCCAAAAAAAGCAGATATCAAAGATACGATGAAAACTGGAGTGGTGTTTCCTGCTTACAGTTGTTCTCCACAATATCCCGTTACTATCGTTGTGTAGTGTAAAGGTTTTTTCTGACATGGCATTGTCAATGTTATAAAAAATGAAATTGCACAAGCCGTTTAATGTGATACAACTGTGTGCCATGTCTGTCTAAGGCAAGAAGGAGTTTTCTGCAACAGTATTGTTTATTAGCAGAGACCAATACAACAGAGCAATTCAGGAAACAGGATCTCACTCCTGTCAAACTAAAATTGTGTCAGGAAGCAAGAAGAGTATGTGTGGAGTTGCCTTAAATAAAATGCTTCATTTTATGCTTATAATTAAATGGTTTGCTAACTTTTAAGAAAGTGTGTAACTCTTTTCATTTTTCAATATCTAAACACACAATACATGGCCCTAATTGCTATGTCTTAAAGCAGAAAAAAAAAAAGTTGGAAATTATGACCTCAGTAGGCTGGAAGAAGTGCATCATTGGGGACAGTATATGACTACAAGAAGTTTTCTAAAAAAAATAAAACAGAAAAGAAGAAGCAAGAGGGAACTGAAAGAGAAAGTAAAAATCAAGAAAAGAGAAAGAACAGGAAATTCTAAGTTATGTTTAGAATAAAAGCTACCTCACAGATGCATAGGCTGGGACTGTGCATAGTTACAGCCCTTCCCACCTCCTGAGATAGCACGCAGGACCGGCCTGTGGTGGACTTCATAGAATCTTTGGGTTGGAAGGGACCTTTAAAGGTCGTCTAGTCCAACCCCCCTGCAATGAGCAGGGACATCTTCAACTAGATCAGGTTGCTCAGAGCCCCGTCCAACCTGACCTGGAATGTTTTCAGGGATTGGGCATCTACCACCTCGCTGGGCACCCTGTGCCAGTGTTTCACCACCCTCATGGTGAAAAATTTCTTCCTTAGATCTAGTCTGAATCTGCTCTCTTTTAGTTTAAAACTATTACCCCTTGTCCTATTGCAACAGGCCCTGCTAAAAACTCTGTCCCCATCTTTCTTATATACCCCCATTAAGGACTGGAAGGCTGCAGTAAGGTCTCCCTGAAGCCTCTCTTCTCCAGGCTGAACAACTCCAACTCACTCAGCCTGTCCTTGTAGGATAGGTTTTCCATCCCTCTGATCATTTTTGTGTCCCTCCTCTAGACCCGCTCCAACAGGTCCATGTCTTTCCTCTGCTGAGGGCTCAGAGCTGGATGCAGTACTCCAAGTGGGGTTTCACCAGAGTGGAGTAGGGGGGCAGAATCACCTCCCTCGACCTGCTGGCCATGCTTCTTTTGCTGCAGCCCAGGAGATGGTTGGCCTTCTGGGCTGCAAGCCCACATTGCCAGCTCAGGTCCAGCTTTTCATTCACCAGTACCCCCCAGTCCTTCTTGGCAGGGCTGCTCTCAATCCCTTCATCCTCCAGCCTGTACTGATACCAGGGGTCACCCTGACCCAGGTGCAGGACCCTGCGCTTGTCCTTGTTGAACCTCATGAGGTTCACACAGGCCCATTCCTCAAGCTTGTCCAGGTCCCTCTGGATGGCATCCCATCCCTCAGGTATGTCAACTGCACCTCTTGGCTGGGTGTCACCTGCAGACTTGCTGAGGGTGTACTTGATCCCACTGTCTATATCATATCCACAGGGGCTCTAGCGGGCCACGCTGCAAGTGGCTGCCTGGCATCCTGCACAAACCAAACACAACAGCAGCTGGTGGGCTTTCCTGAGAAGGATCACCAGGTTGACTCCTAGGAGGAAATGGTTTGATACATGGGTGAAGGATCATTAATAAAATTGGTCAGCTCAAACTCTGAAAGCAGAATAAAATTCAGCACCTCTTCCATTTGTTTACATACTTAATTCTCTTACTGATGTTTTTTGCTTGGTTCAGTTTACCTGTGAATGCTTTACAGCACAACTATTCAACCTCCAAGGACCTATGATTCCAGCTAGGTAGTTCATCCCCTAAGTAATGCACCACCAGGCTCCTCCTCAACCACATGAGAAGGCTTACAGGAGACCTCTGGCATATTGCCAATGCAGGCTCTGTCCTGAACTGTCCTGTACTCTATTTTAATAAATTACGCACTATGGTAGAGAGGGATTTCCAATTTTGCACAATATTGCCACAGTTATTGTCAAGGAAATATTCTGGGTTCAAATTCTTACTGGATTTTCTGATGCATTGCTTTACCTTGACTCTGGACCCCAGGCCAGGTTTAGGAGGCAGTGCAGATTTCATTATTGTCTGACCTTTCAGGAGAGAGAGACATGATGAGATTTTTGCCCATAGGAAGACTGAGTATATTTTTCTGTCAATGGTGTCTCTGGTTAATTCTGGCTATGTGGAGTCATTGGTATTTGGGGTACACTGTTTTTCTTTTTTTCCCTGTAGTTGTCAAAATCAAACAAAGCAATGGGTAGGTGTTATTTCCTTCCCTATCTAAATTAAAAAGAAAAAAAAATCAGTTCACGGTCCTACCCATTGTAATAATAAGCCCCATCTAACGCTTTATTTGATTCAAGAGGTGTTACATACTGGTAACATCTATGCAAAGTTCGCAAAATATATTTTCTCAATGTCTAAAAACAACTGAGCCACAATTTGAAAATTATTTCTCCAATGTTGAATTTTAACCTCAGATGAAATCCAATATTAATCTTTGTCATGGTTTAACCCCATCCAGCAACTAAGCACCACGCAGCCTCTCGCTCACGCCCCCAGCAGTGGGTTTGGGGAGAGAATCGTAAAAGTGAGAAAACGCGTGGGTTGAGATAAAGACAATTTAACAGGTAAAGCAAAAGCCGTGCACACAAGCAAAGCAAAACCAGGAATCCATTCACCACTCCCCATGGGCAGGCAGGTGTTCAGCCATCTCCAGGGAAGCCGGGCTCCAGCACGTGTAATGGTGTCTTGGGGAGACAGATGCCATTAACCCCGAATGTGCCCCCACCCCTTCCTTCTTCTTCGTCCCAGCTTTATACACCAAGCATGGCATCACATGGTATGGAATATCCCTTTGGCCAGTTGGGGTCAGCTGTCCCAGCTGTGTCCCCTCCCAACTTCTTGTGTGCCCCCAGCCTGCTCGCTGGCAGGCCAGCATGAAAAGCCACTGTCCTTGACTGCTTAGCAATAACTCAAAACATCAGTACATTATCAGCATTTTTTCATCCCAAATCCAAAACACAGCCTCATACTGGCTTCTATGAAGAAAATTAACTCTATCCCAGCTGAAAACAGGACAATCTTCCATTTTAAAAACTAAAATATATTTATTTTTAAAATTAAGGAAAAAAACACAGAAACATGTATAATTATGCTGTATGTAACAGTTTCATACTCTTGTTCAGTATCCATGAGAATTCCTCATCAGTCAAATGTAGTCTATTACTGAACAACACACGACTTGTAGTTAAACAATTTGTAAGATCCTTAACTGAAGGAGCTTCTTGGCTGATCCTAATCCCAAATATTAAATGTTTTCTCAGATCAGTGGAGATTTTTCAAACACCGTATATTTGAAATACAAGAAATATGAATTGAAATCATGAGGACTACTTCTAAACTAAGTTCTTTAAAAATGCATGATGCATCTTTATATTTGCTTTTTTAATATTTAAGCCTGTAATGGGACATTTTCATATAACAGTCACATTTTCATGTCTTTGTTTAAAACCAGGAGAATTAGAAGCACACTATTAAAAAAAAAAACACCCCAAAGCCACAAAACAAAACACAGCCAAAAGAAAACAGAAAAAGTACCCAAATAAAGTGAAAGTCATATGTAATCACTGTACTTTAAGAACTGGAGTTGAAACCCCCATAACTAAATTATCATTTACCTTGCTATATAATTATGATAGGGGGCATCTGTCTGTGGAGTCCTTAGTGCTGTATTTTTTTATTCTACACATATTTGTCTTCTATGCTGCAAAATATGTCTCTCTATTATCCTCTCCATCTAATTGCTGTAAGATTAATGCAATCCCCATACTGGGAATATTTTGTACCATCCTGATGAACTTGATGGATCCTGAAGTAGAGACATTCTTTGAAACTAAGGCATTAGATCACAGCTGTGCAAAAAGACAAAAATACCTAAATAAGAACCTGATCCAAGATCTATAGAACCATGTCCTATTTCTGACAGTGTCAGTTGATAATGGGTTAAGAATGTGATACAAACAAAAGGCAAGTACAAAGTGATACTTCTCCCAGTGTGCACACAGAAATTCTGGTATTTCTCTATATTTGCACTTACTACGAATAAGCTTACATACTTTTTGTGGTTATTCATAGCAGGGCATTCAATCAGTGGATATGAATAGGCAGGAAAGTGTTCAGTGATATTTGCCTACATCCATCCTTTTGTAAGGATTATAGTAATTTGTATATTCATGTGTAATTAATCTTAACTTGTTGGCATCTCTCCCCGTGGACCATGTCTATGAACTGCTGACATTAGCCAGTTGGCCTATTGCTGAAAGCATTGCCACACCGAGTGCTTCTTCTGAAACATAATCTGAGCTCTTCATTAATGTCATCCATTCTTTTGGATTTGCACAGATGTGTATAATGATGTGGTTTTACTTACAACACATCTGCCGTTTTGCTGGAGGTGCATCTGTTCTTCATGTTTTCCCCTGGGTCATGTTTTGGTTTTGGTTTGCAGCTGACCAGCTTTTGTACTTCAGGGTTTTCTGCATTTTAAGGTTGCCTGCTTTATAAATTGCTTCCCTAAAAATGCAGATACTAGCATTTTAAGCTATTTATGTAGTCTTTTAATGCTCAATATCCAGATTTATTTATTTTATCTTAAACAATATTTTTAATTACTTCATCCATTAAAGTAATCCAAGGGCTTTAACCGTCATCCTAGTCTAATTCTAAACTGTATGCCAAAATCTGCAAGGACCAGGGGATAAATGTTCTAAACTTACAGCTGGAGAATTACTTTGGTTCTGTGTCCTGTGTCCCAAAGGTCTTTGACATTGTACTGAGTTTGGCTGGGATGGAATTAATTTTCTTCATAGCAGCCCATATGGTTCTGTGTTTTAGATTTGTGACCAGAACAGAGTTTTGGCTACTGCTGACCAGTGCTTGTACAGCATCAAGGCCTTCTGTGTTTCCCACTCTGCCCCCTCAGCAAGTGGCCTTAGGGTGGGCAAAAGGTTGGGAGGGTACACACCTGAGACAGCTGACCCGAACTGACCACAGAGGTATTCCATACATCACGCTCAGCAAAACACCCGGGGTAGATTTTTTCTAAGGCAACCATTGCTCAGAGACTGGCTGGGCATCACTTTGCTGGTGCCGAGTGATTACTTTGGCATCACTTGTTCGGTATTTTATTTTCTTATTTTTTTCCCTTCAGTTACTAAACCCATGAGTTTTCTCTCTTTTGCTCTTTTGCCCACTGATGGAGAGTGTGAACAAGCTTGCTACAGGGGTTAACCTATGACCTGTGAGGAGGTCCATGACCATCTGTATTTTTCCAGTGAGTTTTTCCACTCTTTGATCTCTTTTCAAGGACCCTGTTGAAAGTAAGAGAGACATCAGACCTTTTCTATTCTTTAAATGCTTAAAACTTTAACACCCATAACATACTATCTAGAAAATCACTAAGTGCAGAGACGTCTTTATGTCACATCACACCTGTGAAAGTAATTAAGCAAATTTTTCATGAAGGCTAAACCCTTGGTCCTAGGTTTAAACATTCATCTGATACCTTTCTTGAATGTAATGTCTTGTATATTTACAGGTCTTTTCTCCCTAGAAAAGAGAAGGCTTGGGGGAACCTCATCACAGAATTCCAGTACTTAAATGGTGACTACAAAAAGGTCAGAGGTTCTGTCTTCACAAGGAGTCACACAGAGAAAACAAGAGGCAACAGGTATAAGCTGCACCCAGAGAAGTTTTACCTTGACATAAAAAAGGATAACAATCATTCACTGGAACAGCCGGCACACGGGTGTGGTGGAGGCCCCATCACTGGAGGTTTTCAAGACGCGATTGGTCAGGGTGCTAGATAATCTCATCTAGGCTCCCTTTCCCACAAAAGGATGGACTAGATGATCTTTTCAGGTACTGGGCCATTCTATGATCCAGTGATTCTAAATATGTTCTCCGGATGAAATATAGTCATTCTGTGATGCAAAAAGAACACACTAAAACTTGTAGTTAATTTTCAACTATTTAGCACTAATAAAGCCAGAAATTTGTCATATATTGAAAATATTGTTTGCGCATAAGATCATCATTCATTTAACAGACAATGTTTCATAATGGCTTTTCTAAATTACTCTTCTGAATAGTCATGTCCTTAAATTCATTTCACTGTCAAGGAGAGGCATTATTTTTGTTTCCCTCACTAGGTAAAATTCAGCCAAGTACTGAGTATCCTTAGATGGTGCCTAGAATTCTCAGTTCTTATCAAGGAGGATTAGGGTGCTCTTTGTTTCACAGGATTAGACATTATCTGAATTAGTAGTATTCCTTCGCAGTTGTCATGCTCTCTCTTTCCCCAAAATACTTATTTTCTTTTATGGAATCAGATTAAGGCATAGCAGTCAATTGCAGAATCCGTACAAACAGAAAATTATATTCAGTAGCAGAGGTAAAGATTTACAAGGACATTGTTTTTTCTTACAACTACCACAGGTCTGCATTTCACAATAACTGCATAATAAAATTTTACTTGACAAACCTTAACTTGATTTTTTTTATGGTTGAAATAGAAATTATATAGTTTGACATAGAAATTTAGTACTTTTGAGACCAAACACAATAGTACTTTTCTATGCCAGGTGCATAAAAATAATACGTTGCTCCATTATTTTTGGGAAAATATACTTTTTCTGAGCAACAAGCAGAACTGGATAAAACAGGATTTGTTGTAGCTATGCTAAAACGCCCTTTACTAGAAACATTTGAATTCTAATAAAACTGAAAGAAGCAAGTTGCTACTTGGTGAGTAACATACTTTGTAATGTAAAGGTATTTAATCTTAAGTATTCAGGGAGTTTGTGGCCACAAATCTGCAAACTTCTACTTATGAAAATCTTGTTTCTAAAAAAAAAAAAAAAAAAAGAATAGTATATTAATGTATTCGATAGCCAGGCATGTGTTTACCTGCATTTTGATAGCATGGTTCTGAATGATACCCATACAATTGATACTTAAATACGTATTAGCTGGTACTGAGCTGTATTTTTAAGGTAAAAATCTGGAGGATAGAGGAGGCATTAGGTATGCCATTATGTAAATAACAGGCTTCTGTGAAAAGTGCTATGAGGTGTCAGGATTTCTATGGAACTATTTTATATAAACATACAAGGCTCATCCTGCCAGCATGATTTCAGCTTCATATCTGTTGCTGTAGCTGTCTTTCACCGAGTGTTAAAGCTAGGAAATAACATACTGAAATTTACATTATAGGCATAATGTTACCTTTTTTAAACCCACTATTCCAATAAGAATATGTAACACGTACCAATTATTTTGATTCTCTCTTTATGAATCAAATGCAAGGGGGTGGGTTCAACCTACATAGAAGGTCTTTAACCTCTAAGGTTCTGTATACCCTTGCCATAATTCAGTGAAGAACTTTTCTAGCACTGGAACTTCTCCATTGTGTTAAAAGCTGGGGAGAAGCATATGCCCTCCATTGGATGCAGCTCAAGGTGCATCTAGGACTTTAGAAGGGTGTGCCACAAAGACCAAGTCATTTGTCATTCAGGAAGCCCCTTTTCTGAAGAGGATAACCCGAAGTTCAACACCCCCACCTTGACCTTGTGAATGCAGCAGAGTTGCAGGGCTGGAGGAATGCACTCTTTTGGGGCTAAGGGACTCTCCCAAGACACTATGAAGAAGCATGCACTTTGAAGCCAAAAGAAAGTGAAAAATGGAAGGAATCTCTACCTCCTCATAAGAAGGCCTCCTCTTGAAAATATGTCCCTCAAAATCTGAGCTGAAGTGACAGGAATTTCAGAACTACTGAGGACAACTGCTAAACTCATTGATGTATGTAGCCTTCAGAGGCAGAAGAGGCTTACTGAAAGTTAGGATGGAAGGAGAGAGAAGGAAAAACTAAGCAGAGTTTCAGCATACTGGAGATTGCTAATGGTTTAGCTGCTGGTATGAATCTATTCTTTTCCCCTCATTAAAACTATTTTCCTGTTTTCAGAGAACAAGTTATAAGAAAAATTACCTAGCATATGAGCAGTTTGCTTGTTTAGAAACCAAAATTAACACGTCTTTAATGTGAGGGGACTGTGAAGTCCTTGTGACCAATGAAACCTCTAAAGTTGGCTGGACTGAAATCAAGTTTGGTGGAAAAGATTACCTTGCAGGGAGACAATTGGCAGTGGTAAGATTTGTTTTAATCTGGTTTATTCAGTCTTGCTCACACAGCTTATCTGAGGTTTCTGTACATAAAGAGTCTCTCTGCTCTAACGTATTGTTTAAGTTCCAGTAAAACCTAGCCTTAGAGATTAGACACTTTTGGCTTAGTGTACTCCTTTAAAAAAAAAGAGGTGGAACAGTTCCAAAACTCTAGCTATCACAGGTACATAATGAGGTAAAACTTGAGCTACTGTAATCAAATTGTACTGACTGGAGAGAAGGAAAAAAAAAAAAAGCCTGTATTAATTTATACCAATGAAAAGCCCATATAATCATAGGTTCATATGCACATATTTAGAATGTGACACAAAGTTCCTGATAAAAATGTGTTTTCATTATCATAATACTTGAATTCTATCAAATGTCCTTGGAACCTGTGTATACTGTCAACAGCACGTCAGACTTTTTTTCTTTGGTGTCTCTGGGGATTTGAAAGTGGAAATTAATTAAAGCTTACACAAAACATCTTCCCCTTGAGCTACTCAGTATGCTTAAGTGGCATGATGGGGTACTATCCATTTTTCTAAAGCTGTTCATTAAATAACTCAATTTGGTTTAAACACACTTTTTTTTTTAATAACTAGCAATAATTTCTCTCCTTGACTATGTAACCTTACCCCATTAAGAGACTCTGGCTTGTGTAATTAAATTATTTCTCTGCCTCCAGTAAGAGGACAACATGAAAACGTGAATGTATACTGATGTTAGGATCCATGAATATAGAAAGTTACAGCGTGTAGAGATGTATCTCTAGGACAACCGCCAACTTTAAATATCTCATGGATTTCTATACTACTATTACCCAAAAGAAAACAAGCAAATATTTAGAAAGTTAAAATTTATGGAGTTATGCATTTTGCTATTTGATTAACTTGAAGAAAAAGTAGTGTCATAAAAAAGTGCAGATTAATCAATGGTTAAAATGTAATACATTTTCAAAACTGAAGCCTTGATTAGGCTTTTTTATGCCTATTATCATGAACAGGCCATTGTTCAGTATTGTACAGTATTTAATTTGATTCATAACATTATATAAAACATGCTATGTCATAACATATGCTGGGTTAAGACTGTGTGTATTCATTTGAATATACTCATCAGCATTATTTACCAACATTAGGTCTTGTTTCAGTGCAGGTCTGGTATTTACCCCAGTTTTGCAAATATTCAGGGCTCTGTCTTTCCATTCTTGGGAATGAGCTGAATAGACTGTCCTGTTAGTTGTTCCTCTTCAATAGGATGGTCACTTCTGGACAATTATGGCAGAAGTATCTGGCTATGCTTTTCTAGAAGGATGTCCTTGAATATGAAGTTGTTTAATAACACTGTGAGCAATAGCTAGAAAGAAGGAGAGTGCAAAACAATAGACACTCAAACGCAATGAGGGCTTTCCATCTGGAAATAGTTATTCCAGCTGTTCAATAGTAACAGTTAGAAGTTGTCTGTAGACTGGCTTCTGAAAATAGCTATGTGATTTTGTTTATTTTAATGGGACTACTCACAGTGAATAAGGACATAGTCATCACAGGCACATCAGACAAAAAAAGCTGACATGTGGCAGATACCATGGGGCAGATTCTGACCGTCTCAAGGATCCATGTGTAAGACTCACAATGCTTGAAAGATAGGTACTTAGTTTCAACACAATGACTCCAAACATAAGATAGACCCATGGGCTTCCTAGTCTTGGTCAAGAGAGAGGGAAGCGCCTCTGAGGAGCAACTGAGGAGCACCTCTGAGGAGTCCTAACTGAAGCACGTATCTCTTATTGACTGTATGCCTTCATAGGGCTACTCAGTATAGATTATTAGGAAATGTGTGCTCTCAGCTATACACAGATTGGGAAGCCAACTGATGAGAGACTGTCCTGGTTTCAGTTGGGATAGAGCTGAAAAGTCTTTGACTGCTTAGTAACAACTGAAGACATCAGCACATTATCAACATTTTTTCATCCCAAATCCAAACCATAGTCTCATACTAGCTTCTATGAAGAAAATTAACTCTATCCCAGCTGAAACCAGCCTTGGCTTCAGGCTGTCCTTTACCCTCTCATCCAGCTGGGATTCAGGACTCCTGAATCTATTCTGAAGTGCAGCCTGCTAGCTCATGAGATACAGTGGGTCACTGTTGGATCTGCTTGCATGATGATTAGTGCATTTACTTGAGAAATAGAAATTCTTGAACTTAAGTCAAGAAACTTTAGAACTTCAAAAGCTTTAGATTTTAATGAGGGGGAATTGCGGCGATGGGTGAGGTGGTGGGGAGGGATGGTTGTATGCACTTATACCACCCTCTACACCTTACACGAATAGCCAGGGAAAAACCCATTCTCCTGCTGAGATTTGCTGTTGTGCACCTAAGGATAAACAGTTTATGTAGCTCAGGAGAGCAAGAAAGAAAGGACATGATGCTGTAAACTACTGATTAGGAGGATCCCAGGTTCTTTACTTCAGTCACATTTGATCCATTTTTTCTTAAATAGAACAATCAATTCTAAAACTCCAGGATGAGCCTTTACAGGGGAGGTCCTTTCCGTCACATATCTACAACGAAGCTTTATCTTACCTCTTTCTCATTCTGTCTTTGGACTAATAATTCTTGCATGCTTCGATTTTTGTCATCCTCTAGGAGCTTTTTGGATGGTTCGGGGGAGGGGAGTTTGGTTTAGGGTTCTTTTGCTTTTGGGGTTTTTGTTTGATTTTTTTGCTTTTTTTCCTTTCATTTTTTTTTGGAGGAAAAAAATACAGTTTTGTGACATCTTTAGGAAAAAATGGTTTACTTCTAGATTTGCCAATCAAATTTTAGTTGAGATAATGTTGAGATACATCTGGGAAAAAGCAACACCAAACAGTGACATTTTCTGCTATGTTCTGTCTTCATAGCTCTTTGAGTCCATAACAGCTTTAGAAAATATAAATGACCTACAACAGTTTTAGAATACATATATCAAACATGGCATCTGGTAACCAGTTCACTGGAACAGGTATATTTTGCTTTTTTCAGTTGTGTGGAATTTTTCTGACAATAAAGTCTTAATCACTCTGGAAAGAATACTTAATACATAGAATTTTGAAATGCAAATTCTATGCAGCTATCTCAGAGAAATGCATGTCATTTTGTCAATATTAAAAACTAGATGGCAGTAATTGAAACTAAACTGAACATACACATAGGAATATCGTTGAAAGAGAAGTAAAAATGCAGTATTGCAAGAAATATATGCTGTATTAATATATCTTCTCTTGTAATCTTGACTTTACTGCAACATAGAGTTTGCCTGAAATCAATCTGTTTGGCATTTTTATTACTATTGTGCAAATGGAAAGAGAGTAAATGAACCATTTTCTGCCTTTACTTTCTGTGTAGAGTAATGCTTCAGTTTTCCATTTGGCTATAGTCTACCCTCTTTTTTTTTTTTAAAAATCACACAAATGCTTACTCCTTGGTGTCTTTGAGATTGTAATTATTAGTTATGGCAGGTTTCCGTTCTATGTCCCTGGATACCTTCCTACTGAGGCGCCAAAACTACCAAGAGCTGAGCTGCTGTAAATAAAATTTGGTTTAAAGGGTTAGTAAACACACTGTAATGAAATGCACTACGGCAGTTCAGGAATGTTGAGTTACAGAGTGTGCCTACCGAGTAGAAGGCATAAACAATTGCTATATTGCACATCCTTTTCCTTGCAACTATTCGGACTGAAGATTAAGAGATCTGAAGCAAAAAAGGAAAGAAAAAAATGCATATAATATGATTGAGTGCGTTTTTTCGTACATGCTCAAGGTTACAGCAGTATCCATATTTAGTCAGTTTGATCAGTTTTGGGAGGAATGACATTTAAGCTTTTTTTTTGTGAACATGAAATCGTAATCCATCCCCTGTGCACCATGTCTGAAGCAGACAGAAAGCTTAATAGGGTGTGGTAAAATTGTTCCCAATCCATCTGCACAAACCAAATTAATATTTTCCTTCCAGACATGTTAAGAGAAATAAGCTAATAATATTCAACTTTTAATGCAAATGAAAATTATAAGTTGATGGTGTTTTGTTCAGAAAATGTGTTTGGATTAAAATACTGATTTAAAAAAAATCATTCAAAGAGCAGTAATCATTCCTGGGTGGTTGCATGTATTCACTGGCTTCTAACTGCAAAATTCCCTTATTTTTATGCTCCAAAAAATAGTAATTTAGGAAGGGGTGGATGAGAGACTCGTAGGAGGCATAAAAGCCTTAATAGAGAATTGTTGTTGTATGCTTCAGTGGTGCATTTCAACTCAGCTATGCTTTCCTTTCATTGTAATACTATAGAATATAATAATTATAATAATAATAAAATAATAAAAATAACAACCATAAATAAGCATAGCATCACAGAATAATTTCTGTTGCAAGGGGACTCTGGAGGTCATCTTGTTCAAACCACCTGCTTGAAGCAAATCCGGTCAGGGCAGTTGCCCAGCGTCATGTCCAGGTAGATTTCAAGTATCTCCAAGGACACAGGCTTGCAGCCTCTCTGGGCAACCTGCTCCAGTGTCTGACGATCCTCTTAGTGGAATTTTTTCCCTTGTATCTAATCAGAATTTGTCATGTTCCAGCTTGTGTCCACTGCGGTTTGGCTTATCACTGTTCATCTTCAAGAAGAGTCCAGCTCCATCGTCTCTGTACTATTCCATTAGTTTTATTTTGTAGGCAGGAGTAAGATCTGTCTTTAACCTTCTTTTGGTCTCTCCTCACATGCCTTGTGCTTCTGCCCTCGGCCATCTTCGTGGCCCAGACCTGCTCCAGCATTTCCACTTCTCACTTGAGAGCCCAGACTTGGACCTGTCACTCCAGTTGCATCTCATCGGAGTTAAGCAGATGTGAAGGATACCTTGGCAACGCTCTGCCTAATGCAGCCCATGATGCTATTAGCCTTCTCTACTGCAAGGACACATTGCTGTCTAATTTTATCAGTAGTCCTGGTTAACAGGGGAGGT
>NW_010529688.1:0-5176 GCF_000687285.1 Phaethon lepturus
AGGCGAGGCGAGGCGAGGCGAGGCGATATAGTCAGTGTACCACATTGTTGTACTGAAAGTTGTACAGGTAACCCTGAGGAGAAATTGCTTTTAGCAGCTACAAAACAGCTTTTCAGATTAATGTTCAAGAGGTACTTATAGAAGGTACAATGAAATTACACCACCTTTCAAATTTTCAGTCCATTTAACAAAGAGCTTCCAGTTTCCATTTTATATCAGGTAAAACAATGACTATAGAACAAAATGTTAATCTCTATCATGAGCTTTTTATTAATGTCTGTATTCAGAGCAAAGCATTAATTAAATAAAGGAGTTAGAAGACTGAAAAACAATGTAAAGCCATTGGCTTTTGGCAGTTCTTGTTCATTTAATTATTTTTCTTTTCTGCATATAGTTCAAGATGCTGCTGGACATTAAGAAAACAAGGTTTTATCTTTGGCTTCCCAATTTTTTTATTTTAGTAGACACTCTGATAAAGATCCTCTTTTATGACTAATGTCTTTTTATCTCATCATACAGTATAGTTCTGCAGCTGTTTTCATAGAGGTCATGTAGAATAAAACCAAGGAAGATACAGAGGGGCTGGTGAAAACCAGGGTGGAGGAATCACTGTGGATCTGATTCAGCTGGGAGAGGGGAGGAAAAGTCTCCATATGCCATAACACTTTGTTTTGCTTTTTCTCCAGTAATCTGAGTTTCAGTCTGTGGGCTTTTTGTAGAGGAAAGGATATCCAGTCAGCAAACCTGATGGTACCTTGTGGCCAGGGTGTGGCTCGTAAGCCAATCTGACATGCAGAACCAGATTGCCTGCTGGTATGGATCAGCACTGCTTCAACGGTTCTATGTTATCTCTCCACTTCAGCATTTTCTTTTTTTTTTCATTAGAGAAATCTGAGCTCTATGCCAAAATTCAACTGGCTTTAATAAAGACAGTGCTTCTAGCTTTGCAAAAGGATGCGAAATCGCACCACTTATGGTCCCGTAAAGGCTACATCCACACAAGAGGCTTAATTACATGACTTAACTATTCCCTACCTTGTGAAAGGACAAGCTGGGCACACGTTGGCCTTTCTTCTTATCCACAGCCTGATTTCAATGAGATGGAAGTCCAGGCTTGGTAAATGTAGCCTACAGACTAGCCAGCTCCCTAGTCTGCCTAACTGGAAGAAATCAGGAAGCACTGTAGGGCAAATCTTGACAATGGTTTAGATTTATCCTTACTGAATCTATTCTCTCATATTGTTTAAAGAAACACACAGATTTATTGCAAGTTGGGTGCAGCAGGTGGGCCAAGAGATCGTAATGAGAATTTAGTGTACCATCTGCTAAATTTTGCTTTTTATCACCACCTCAAAGTATTTGTGGGTTTGTTCTTGTTTGCTGTTCACTTGTCAATTAAAGTTTAAAAAACAAAGAAATGCTCAGTCTGACCTGACATCTTCAGCCAATTATTAGTAACTCATACAAGGCTGCATAAAGTCAGGAGAAAAGTTCAAAACAAATAAAGAACAAAAGCACATCTGGAAAAGAGGAATTGTATCCAAATGCTAAAAATGCAAGACATTGTGCAATAAGACATACCCACAGCATAAAACATCAGATTATGAAGCAAGTAAGCAGCTTTTTTTCCTTTCTTTTCTATGAATAAAAACAAACCTAACCAGGGAGATAAAGTTGTTTGCTCCAATTGCTGATACATATGCACTAGCACAGTGAAACAAGAGAGATGACATGCACAAACACCTGAACAAATTAGATAGCAGCTGAATATCTGAAAATATGTATGTCATTTTAGGTGCTCACTGCAGGTTCAAACTTAACATGCACACACATGCACACGTGTGTGTATGCAAACACAGAAAAAAGAAATTAGCAAGTTATTTGAAATGGGATTTTTATCTGTGAAAATGTGCTGTCTTGATTTGCCTACTGGTGGGTTTTATTCAGGTAATAGATTACAGTTCTTACATTTCTGCCAGTAGAGCATTGCTGATTTAAGGAGAGAAAATGGGGGGCAAAACTGAAACAACAGAGAAAAACTTCCCTATGTAATAACTGGCTTTGCTCAGCATGAAATGTTTTCTCCATATAAACTCTACATTATAAAATCTACAGATTTTACCTGCACAAATCTCAGGAAACATTTTGTCACCAATTCCCATTTTCTGTTCTTCAGTGTCTGGTTAATATTGTAGAAGAATTTACTTAAAGGACAGCTGTTTCTGAGAACTGTCCATAAATGTCTCCTTTTTATTCTTTCTGGACTCATTTTACAGCGATTTCATATGTCAAGCACAATAAAAACTCATTCTTCATTGTTCTTCAAAGTCACTATAAATAATAAGAATCATAAATATGTGTAACTCAAGTCTGTAAGCACAGTAACTGTGGTGCCTTGCTGAAGAATCTGTCAATAAACATTTTTCAGGTTTAAAGCCTATTCAAAAAGCAAATGCTGAAAAACATCCTGTTCAATTTTCTGAATCTCCCTCTGGCAATTGTGGAGTCCATTTTGAGTCTCTCCAGTTAAAGTTTATTCATTTTTATATCACTACACAAATGATCAAAGCTAGAGGAAAAGCTTTTAGTCCTACAGAGGATAAGGAAGCTCGTATTTTATCTGACTCTCCACGATGAAACTCCATGCTCAAACTGATCTAATTTACTCGCATATAACAAGAAGGAAAATACCTCAGAATCAAAGCTAAGAAGCTGGTGACATCACTGGAAAAGAGGAAAGTTAAGTATGAACAGGGGGGAAAAATTATTTATTTATTTATTTATTTATTTATTCATATTGTCTCTGACATTTCATAAGAACGGGAAACATTAAAGCAAAGAAAATATTCTACCTTTTTCAAAGGACTGGGGCAAAGTGAAGCAGGTTTTAATAGTGTTTATCTCTGGGCATGTCTTCCTTAAAATTCACATTGTTAAGGGAAATTTCTGCAAGTGGAAATAGTTCAGGTGTCATTTGGAAATATTTTTTTAAAAAATATTGCACAATTTACCAAAAAAGACTGAAAAACATTTATGGTATCAGATGGTATTCATTTGAAGGGGAACAGATCATTGCCTATGAGCAATAAGTATATCACATGTACCTCTCATATCCACACACACCACCAGTTTTTTGAATTATAGGGGGTCACCAGGTCAGACAAGTGGGAATTTCCATTGGTAAATCTGAGTTAACTGTTAAAGTTATGTCCCTGTTCTTCACATGTTTGGAAATTAATTCTGTGAAAATGTGTTTTATGATCTTTCCAGAAACTTAGGTGAGGCTGACTGTCCTTCTTGATTTCACCCCAAAGTGTCTGAGCAATGTTTACATCTATCTCTTTGCTGGTCCTTGCTTCCACCTCCAATATCCTCCCATTTTCCACTTGAATTCAGAATCCCTGACAAAATTCCTAGTGCACCTCCACAATGAATGATTTGTTCTTACCCTTAAAATAAGTTTTTCTCAAAATACAAACACCTCTCCTTGGCACTTCTCCCCTTGGGTCAGCCGCTCTCTGGGAACCTATCTAGCAGCTTTCAGAATAGCCCAGAGTCAAATATCCCACAGATCAGAGCCCTAACACTGATATTCACCTGCCCAGTTTTCCTCTGGGTTCTGAACTCCATAATTTTCTGGATACTGCAGCCCACCTTGCCAACTATCAGATTCGTGATCACCTGAGGAATCTGAACATACATAAGTCTATGAGATGCATCCCAGAGTGCTGAGGGAATTGGCTGATGCCGTTGCCAACCCACTATATATGATATTTGAAAAGTCCTGGCAGTCAGGTGATGTCCCTGATGACTGGAAAAAGGGAAACACTGCACCCATTTTTAAAAAAGGTAGAAAGGAAATGGGAACTGGGAACTGGGAACTACCAACCTGTCAGCCTCACCTCTGTGCCTGGGAAGATCATGGAACGGATCTTCCTAGAAGCTATGCTGAGGCACATGAAGGTCAGAGAGGCGAGTCGAGACAGCCAGCATGGCTTTACCAAGGGCAAGTCCTGCTTGACCAACCTAGTGGCCTTCTATGATGGAGTGACTACATCAGTGGACAAGGGAAAAGATACCGATGGCATCTACCTGGACTTTTGTAAGGCCTTTGACACGGTCCCCCACAACATTCCTCTCTTTCAATTGGAGAGATATGGACCCACCACTGCTAGGTGGATGAGGAATTGGTTTGATGATCGCATCGAGAGGGTAATGGTCAATCAACATGGTCCAGATGGAGATCGGTGATGAGTGGTGACCCTCAGGTGTCTGTACTGGGACTAGTGCTGTTTAATATCTTCATCAGTGACATAAACAGTGGGATCAAATGCACCCTCAGCAAGTTTGCAGATGACACCAAGCTGAGTGGTACAGTTGACATGCCTGAGGGATGGAATGCCATGCAGTGGGACCTGGACAAGCTTGAGGAATGGGCCTGTGTGAACCTCAGGAGGTTCAACGAGGCCAAGCGCAGGGCACATGAGTAAGGGGAACTGTCAGTATCAGTACAGGCTGGGGGATGAAGGAATCGAGAGCAGCCTGCTGAGAAGGACTTGGGGGTACTGGTGGATGAAAAGCTGGACATGAGCCGGCAATGTTCGCTCACAGCTCAGAAGGTCAACGGTATTCTGGGCTGCATCCAAAGCAGCGTGGTCAGCAGGTTGAGGGAAGTGGCTCTGCCCCTTTACTCTGCCCTGGTGAGACGCCATCTGGAGTCCTCTGTCCAGCTCTGGAGCCCTCAGCACAGAAAAGACATGGACCTGTTGGAGCAGGTCCAGAGGAGGGCCACAAAAATCATCAGAGGGGTGGAACACCTCTCCTGTGAAGAAAGGCTGAGAGAGTTGGGGTTGTTCAGCCTGGAGAAGACAAGATTCTGTGGAGACCTTATTACAGCCTTTGAGGACTTAAAGGGGGCTTATAAGAAAGATGGAGACAGACTTTTTAGCAGGGCCTGTTGCGATAGGAGAAAGGGTAATGGTTTTCAACTAAAAGAGGCTAGACTCAGACTAAAGATAAGGAAGAAATTTTTTATGATGATGGTGGTGAAGCATTGGCACAGGTTGTCCAGAGATGTAGTAGATGCCCCATCTCTGGCAACATTCAAGGTCAGGGTGGACGGGGTTCTGAGTAACCTGATTCAGTTGAAGATGTGTCCTGGTTTCAGCCAGGGTAG
>NW_010529689.1:0-361 GCF_000687285.1 Phaethon lepturus
CTTTTTGGGAATGACAGGTTGGTGCCGATTACGGATCTATATTTATGGACTTTTGATTAAACCTGTATATGAACTGCTGAAAATAGCCAGATACAATTAATACGGGCTGATGAAGCCGAGAGAGCGTTCAAAGAATTGAAATTGGAGCTAATGAGGGCTCCAACTCTGGGCCTGCCTGATATAACGAAGCCCTTCTGGCTGTTCTCCTATGAAAGGCAAGGAGTAGCTTTGGGAATTCTAGCCCAGAGGCTGGGTCCTCACAAGGGAGCAGCAGCGTACTTTACCAAACAACTGGATGAAGTCAGACAAGGATGGCCAGGACGCCTTCGGGCAGTGGCCGCTGTTGTTTTGGTTATTCAAG
>NW_010529689.1:629-3548 GCF_000687285.1 Phaethon lepturus
TTGAACACTTCCAGAGATGGCGACTCCACCACCTCCCTGGGCAGCCTGTTCCAATGCTTGACCACTCTCCCAGTAAAGAAATTCTTCCTAATATCCAATCTAAATCTCCCCTGGCGCAACTTGAGGCCATGTCCTCTCGTTCTATCGCCTGCTACTTGGGAGAAGAGACTAATACCCTCGTCGCCACAACCCCCTTTCAGGTAGTTGTAGAGAGCGATAAGGTCTCCCCTCAGCCTCCTCTTCTCCAGACTAAACAACCCCAGTTCCCTCAGCCGCTCCTCAGAAGACTTGTGCTCCAGACCCCTCACCAGCTTCGTTGCCCTTCTCTGGACACGCTCCAGCACCTCAGCATCCTTCTTGTAGTGAGGGGCCCAAAAGTGAACACTGTATTCAAGGTGTGGCCTCACCAGTGCCGAGTACAGGGGCACGATCACTTCCCTACTCCTGCTCTCCACACTATTCCTGATACAGGCCAGGACGCTGTTGGCCTTCTTGGCCACCTGGGCACACTGCCGGCTCATGTTCAGCTGGCTGTCAACCAGCACCCCTGTTGCGTTAAGAGGCAGAGCAATTTGGCAGAAATTATCAGGTTGATAAGTGCATTCACTCCCAGTTGGTCCTTGAGAAAGAGAAATGAATCTGTTGATGGTCTCAGGTGGATTTGGGGAAACAACACCGAGACATTAGTCTACTTTTCTGAAAACTGTTCTCTGTGGGAACTCTATACTAGGAGTAGCAAATTGACGGGATGGCACGGAATGACCTTTGCATTATGTTCAAATTTGACAAATGTCACTGTGGTAACAAATGTCACCTTAAAATGTTGTGCAGTCAAAGGGATGGGGCCCCCACTGCAAATGAAGAAGTGCTTTCTTTGGAATAACACCCCTATAAATAACACACACACTTGGAAAACCGGTGACTGGGATACACTAATGTGTACAAATGGAAGTGTTAGTAGAACTGCTGGGGTAGTGGTCTCCTTAACATTGTTAAACCCACGACCCACTGTGAATCAGGACCAACTAATCAGATTACCATCAACTTGCATAAATGTGGCAAGGATTGGGCAAAAACATGTGTTGTTCTTCAGCATCTCCTTTCCAGCCACACCTCCCTGTAAAGCAAAACGAGCTTGATATGACACTTTGCTTGGAGGTGCAGGAACTGGAATAGGACTCATAAATTCAGTAGATCTAGAGACTTTAAGGAACAGAGTTGGAATAGCAGGATTTGATGTAGCTCAAGCAATCAAGATTCAGGCAGAATGGATGCCAACCACCTTTAATCCTCAGATACAGACTTTAAAATATGATAAGCAGTCCTTATATCTCTTTAATAAAAGTATAATTGCCCAGATACAATCACTTAAAAATTTGACAAAATTTATGGATTGGACTGCTTGTACCCTACAAACTACGTAGCAATTGGAACAAAAGAATAAGGTGCAGTCCTACTTAATGAGTAATAATGAGTTTATGTGGAGGAAACTATTTGAAAAATGGATCCACCCTAGACACTGGATAAAAGCCTATTCACAATTTGTGCAATGCTATGATAGATGGTGTGCAGGAAAATTAATATTTTATAATGTAACCGACCCTGAAATAATGTGTAAATTTTTAATTCTGCCAACACTCTTTTCGAGTCAAGGGAACCTAGAATATTGGTTACCGGAATTCCGAGGGAAGTATATTGGGAACAATAAAACATACATTTTAGATCTTTGTGAAACCACCTCTGACAACACCTTGTGTAGACAACAATCCCAATTATATGAACCCTGCTTGTTAGAACATTCTGTTAACAGTTGTAAGTGGACGATCCTGTCTCCTAGTGTGTTCAAAATGTTTGTAGAGGTTAATGCTAGATATGTGTGCTTAGTGACTAACAGTCCATCAATAGTTGAAGAATATAATGTGACCACCCCATTCCTAGGGTGTCTTAAGAATATAACTCATTTAACTTGGCATGGACAAACATTTTTTTTTTTTTTTTGCATATACAGAAGAACAAGTACCAAGGTTTTGTCATTATGAGAGTTTAAATTTAAGTCATTCAAGTCTATCTCTAAAGAAATTAAACGAGATTGATTTAAAGAAATCCAAACTTAAGAAATTCAAACTTAATAACATCAAAGAGTTATTAAGCTGACATCTTTATTACAGTGCCGGACGCATGGGGGATATCTCCTCCTAACATGCATGCCTTGTGTTACCAGCATCTGAATTATATAGAGTACATGCATTCATAGTCATTGTGATTGTTTGCATAGTCATAAGATTTCCGGGAAATTATTAACATATTCAAATGTCCTTAACGCATGCGCTGTTAAATGAGTCGGTGGTCTCCTGGTGGTCTCTGGTGGTCGTTTACGGCACTTAGCCCCCTTAACTTGTCTGTCCTTCAGATGAACTCTTTTCTCATGGGTCCCTTCCATCTGTCTTTTGCTTATCTCAACCTTGTGCTGGTTCTTGTCAGTTGTGTGGTGAAGATTAACCACAGGATAAAAGAAGTCTTCCACGGTACAGTTATCTTACACAATCCTTATAGAAGAAAATTCTATGGAAACTCACATTTGATTGATTATGAATGTTAAAAACCTTTTCCTTGTCTCATACCTTTGTTTCAAGATACTGAATCAATCTCAGGAATTTTGAGAACATTTAAAGAAATGAAATAAGACATTAGCTGAGTCTATCATTAAAACAGTGATAGCTAGAGACAAACTTATTGGACTGTCTAGTCAAATTGAATCTGATACTGCCCATCGTTGGTGGGATATCTTTTCAGGATACTCACCCTCTGCGGAAAAAAACTTTGAATGTTTTAGTTCACCCACTT
Source organism: Phaethon lepturus (assembly GCF_000687285.1). Lineage (NCBI taxonomy): Eukaryota > Metazoa > Chordata > Aves > Phaethontiformes > Phaethontidae > Phaethon > Phaethon lepturus. The sequence goes on from NW_010529689.1 coordinate 3,474, forward strand.
TTGATATTGTTGGTGTTTGTCATTGTACTAACAGCCGTCAATTGCCTTTTGTGGTATAAGCTGAAGAAACTGGCT
>NW_010529690.1:0-1360 GCF_000687285.1 Phaethon lepturus
AGGCCAGGTCCCCACCAAAGCCACTCTATCACTCCCCCTCTTCAACTAAACAAGGGACAGAAAAAAATATAATGAAAGACTTGTGGGTTTAGATAGGGATAGGGAGAGACCATTCATGAAGGAATGACAAATGAAAGCTCCATGTGCTTCAGAGGAATCTCTGCTCCGGCACCTGGAGCCCCTCCTCGCCTTCCTACTTCACTGACCGTGGTGTCTGCAGTGTTGTTTCACATATTCTCACTCTTCTCTCCGGCTGCACTTGTGCACGCTGGGGTTTCTTTCCCTTTCTTAAATATGTTATCCCAGAGGTGCTACCACCATCGCTGATGGGCTTGGCCTTGGCCAATGGTGGGTCTGTCTTGGAACTGGCTGGCACTGGCTCTGTCAGACACAGGGGAAGCTTCTAGCAGCTTCTCACAGAAACCCCCTAGCTGCCAAAACCTTGCCATGCAAAACCCAATACAAAGGTATATAATGGCATGTGCTGGCTGGGAGCTGCAGCCAGTCTATGTAATGTCTGTTTTGGATGAAATTCATCTGTGTCTGAGCCTGCTGTTGACACATGGAGAGAAAAAGGATTTAACAGGTTTCTTTCCTTGAGTCTCTGCTGGCTGCTCTCCCTTGCTGGTGAAGGGATGTAGAGGGACTCACTCTAAAGATAACAGCACTGTAAACACTTAAAATGAAGTGACATGGCAGCTGATGATCTCACTGTTACCCAGAATGGGGTGGGGGATGTAAGAAAGCAGAAAGTGGGCTTAAAATCCCCACTCTTCACGCAATCAACTTGCGTGAAACATGCTAGAACAACATTGCCCAAGGGAGAAACAGGTCCATGTCAGTACTGGAGAGGGTCAGTCTGTATTCTGGTGCAGTTTGTGTCTGATGCCAAGGATGTTTTCAGTCCCATGTGGTTGAACTTTTTTGTGGCTTTGGTCCTGACAGATGCCATGTGCTAGGATTCCTTCCTGGTACTGTACCTTGTTCACCTTGCTTACCCACAGCATCAGGGTTTGAGTCAGAGCAGACTGTCCAGTTGGTAATGTTATCAGCAGTGATGGAGCTGATATAGTGCACTGGTCAGGAATGAAGAATCTAGAGAGCCTTGCCTCTGATAGATGGTTACCTTGGTGTATTTAAGTAACTTTGCACTGACTGTGGAGTCTGGGGCACCACAGTGGAAGTCTGCTCCTCCTCACTTTGATGGAAGTGTGCTAGAGCAGATGCTAAATACAGGCACGATTTCCTGTCCTCGTCCTTCCCTAGACTGTTTGCTCTACAGTAAAGCTTCTGTAGTGATGTTAGAGGCTTAGGGAAGAATGGCTGTTAAGCTGCCTGGTGGAAAAAGACCTGGGAGTGC
>NW_010529691.1:0-25868 GCF_000687285.1 Phaethon lepturus
TCATTTATGTGTGGTTATAACTGCGCACACGAGTATATGTAACAGAATGACAGCAGGTATGTCATTAACTATATATATGTATATAAAAATATATACACAAAATTATCTGCATGATTTATAATAACACATATAAATGTGTATACATATATTTATAACTACATACCTAACTAATTGTATAATTAGCTAAATACATAGGTGCACATAGCTTCCCTGTGAACTTGTATTTCACTTTTGAGTGAGGTTTTTTTGGAGTGTTTCCTAAGGATACAAGTCTTAGGTGAACGTTGCTTCTCCGCTAACCACCTCTGTCTCTCCCCCTGAAAAAAAAATCAATGGCCGAAAAACGGATCGCTCGCAAAGGATTAGGATGTAACAAGTTTCATGAGCAACAGTGGAGGGAGACTCTTGAGGTGCTTTCCCCACATGCCTGAACTCCAGTAGATGCTGGCATATTAATAGACCCCAAAATATCCACACGAAGGGGAAATGTGATAGACACTTCACGGAGGAAAACCCCTCGATTAGACCATGAAAACAACTGCAAGAAACAGATCTGTAGACAAGCTTCCCATTAATTTTCATGCTCCTTGAGCTACTGGTGTGGTAGTATTTCTGAATCTCAAAACTATTTTCCTTTCTGTGGAAGAAGATTGCATTCTGCTCTGCCCTGGAATCTGGTTAGCATAGGTCGTGTCCTGTGCCTGCTGGTTTACTGACAGAAGGGTAATGGGGGGAGATCTGACCCATCCCTTCTACCCACTGTAGCTGAAATCTTGTGGGATGGAAGAGCAGCTCCACTACCCTTGTGCTGGCGTGTCAGGAACCAGCAGGGAGAAACTGCCTGGTATTCTCTTCAGAGGAAAGGAATAAGTGTATTTTAATTGCCTCTTGCCAACTGATAGATCCTGAAATCAGGAAAATTTGCGTCTACCTCTCAAATGCCTGATGCTATTGTAATTCTCAATTGCCGTTGACTTTGATAGTGCCAAAATGTTTCCGCATCACTGCTTCCAATTTCAACATGAGCTAAAAACACAAGTTGTGGGTTACTATTTTCAGTGCTAAAATCTTCCTTAAAATAGTTTTAGGAAAGGAAGAAAATGTTTACATTGAAATATCTTTAGCTATTTCTGTGAAGTAAACAAATAGTGAAAATGTCTCTCAGTTTTAAAATGTTTTAAAAGCAGATTACAGGGAAAACTGGGAAAAAAAAAAGACTACAAGGAGCAGAAGTTGAATTTAAAAATTGAAACCTGACATTTAGTGCTATTAGCTATGATATGTTCAAGGAAAGGAAACTAATTTAATAACTGTTTTGAGTGTGTGCGTATAAAGAACTTTGCAAATATGCCTGTCTTCTAACAAGATGCTGGGAGTTATTAGCACATAGTTAATGTGGCTCTTCTCATGTTTAATTTTTGTTTTGTGCTGGGATTTTTTCTCCCCCAAATAATAATCTGTTTCAAGGGTGGAATTTTAATCAGACTTTCACATTTATGGCCTGTGGGACTCTGCATCTTACCATATGCTCTGGTTCCCAGCCCCTTGAAGACTTGAACTAGATAACTGAGGAAGGTAGACTGTGGATTAGGTACCAGAGAAAGATGCTCTAATTCATATTGGAGTCCTCTTTGCACCCTTCCTGGGCAGCCTGGCACTCTTTTAATTAGAAGTAGGCTGAGGGCTCTAGAACGGTTCTTGCAGAACACACCAGCGTATCTGCGAAGCGCCCAGTTCTTGAAGGGCATATGAATGGCACAGTTAGCAACGTGTGCAGCTCTGATATGCTACTTCATGTACATGAACTGTAACTGTACTTCTTGCCTCCATGTCTATTTTTATTAAAAAAAAAAAAACCAAACCCAAACAAACCACCCCCCTCAATCATCAGAACATCAATACAAAATTATGTTTATATTCCCTGTTAAGTTTTAGCCATTTTTTGGGGAAGAATTCAGTTACAGCTCTGTTAACAATATTTTGGCAGTTGTACTTATCAAGCACTTTTCTTCCTGATTTGCTTGTTCATTAAGGTATGTGTATACTTTACTGCATGCACTTTAGTGTTGTCAATATTCAGATTCCATCTGGAAAAGTTCTTTCCTCATGTCTTCTATTGCATGCAGGGTGTCTGGTACAGAGTGGCATGACATGATGTCTCACATTACAGAAAAATAGTATTAATAATTTTATATTGAATTAGCACATCTAATGTGTATTCACTAGAGGGTAAAGATTATGGATATGATGATTGCATTGATGTTTCTTGGCTTTGAATAAGGACTTCAATATGAAGTGTAATCTTAGTGAGACACCCCATATGCTTTTGGAATGAACATTTCCAAGAGCAACTTATTTTAACATGAAACTACTTGACTGATGTTAAAACTCTTCAGGCTTTTTTTGGATAGTCAGACCTTCTGAGTGTGCTTGAATATACTAGTTCATAATCTGTGTTTGTAGCATACTTGCTTGTCCTCCAGTTTGATTTGTATTTGCTAATTGTTTACTTAACAGGCCTGGCATTTTAATCGCATTATGGTTGTGCCAAAAAGATTTTTTTTTCCCTTGCTATTTAAATCATGCTGATTCAAGGAATTGGGCACATTCATTGTTTATCAAAGAAACAAGCTGAGCAAATTCCCTTTGTTTCTTGTGAAACATGGTGAAAAACCTGTAGGATTTTACTGTTTAAAGCTTTAAAAAGAGCGGAAGGAATCTTAATTTTACATGGCATTCAAGCAACCATAGCTTCTAATATTGCTGTAGTTCTTTAATACTAGGCTCTGTACTGTGACTTTTGGGAGGTATCCAAATCTCGGTGCAGGACGTGAATACTCAGCCTAATTATCAAAGAGTGGTATAGGCATTTTGAATATCCTTACAGTCCACAAAAGCACGGGTGGAACAATAAAGGGAGTTTTCTAAGATTAACTTTAAAAAGAAATGGAGGGAGAAATGAGGTAAAAAGGCTACCAAATGATATTGTCTTAGTATGTGAATGATTCATATCATTTTCACGTGAAAGATTAGAAGGGATTTCCTTGTTTGCCATGCACAGGAATTGAGGGGTTTAGTGTTAGAATGCAACTGCGTAGGTGGCTAATGTCATTTTATGGGCAACCTAAACTGAGCTGGTTGTGTTTACAAAATAGGGAGAGTATTCTTGGAAGAGTTCTTAAGTGAATAAGACTGATTAGAAATAGTCTGCAAGTACGTACACATTTATATAAAAGTGGAACAATGTAAACTTTGCGTTTTTCCTGTTGTTTGCGTTGGATCGATGGTTTGTGTCTTGAAACCTGCTGGGAAGTATTAAAGGGGAATACAAAGAAAGCAAGCTTTGTTGTTCAGGAATTATGGTTGTCAGGTAGATTCAAAGTAAGTATATAAATTATTAATATATGTTCCTTTCTATTTTCTAAATATTTAATATTTTAATTAAAATAATTGGTACTCATTTACAGGAGACGGCTGATATAATTAGATTGATAGTGATTATTACCTTGGAATGCTATTGAATTAATGTTGACAGATATGATAAGTGAATTAGTTCAACAGTCTCTGAAATCATATGGTAGCTGATGAGAATGCTTACTTAAGAATAGGTGATATTAAGATAATATTGATTACTTTATTCCAGGTTACAAATGATATAATGTAGAATATTCAGCTGAGTAATTTTAGTAATCATTTGTTTTACATCATTTCAGTTAATTCTTCTTTTACCTTTGAAAATGACCATTTTGTACTTAGCTTGTTTAAAAAGCCTGACCCTGTAGATGGGAAGGTCTGGACTGTCTTGAGATGAGCAGAATAATTCTGCAGAATTACATGACATTTTCTTACATCTAATAGATTGAATAAATTGCCTTCGAAATTCTTTGGCCACTCTTGACTCTGAAAGCCTTTTTTATAAGCTTTCAGATGAACTGGGACTGATTTGGGAGCTGGCATCTGCTGTTGTATACTCAGAAGAAGGGTGATCATTTTTCATTCCTGATAACAAATCTAGGCATTATATTGGTGAAATTAAGGTGGGACTGTATATCTATGTCTGGGGAACCTGGTCACGTAGCCACTCAGGAATGGCTAATTTTTTGAATCAGTATCATATCAGCTATGATACAAATAATTATAATTCATCAAATTTGTTTTCATTTGCCCATGTCACTTGCAGTGTTTAGTTTGCTGGGGAGATTGTGGGATGGTCTCATGATATTTCCCAGGACATAGTTGTCCTGATACATATTTTTCTGCTCCTGAGTGGGTACACTTACAGAAATTTTTGCTGCTTAATTCTTTGGACTAGCATGATCTTCCCTCCCCCTTCTTGATTTATTTTTAAGCTTCTGGAACTAAAAAATACATTGAGATGTTGAAGGGAGAATTTGAAGAGGAAATATCCAAAGTAAGTTGGACGGGTGGAAGAGGAAACTGTGGCCAGTACTGGAGTCAGAATGGGACGTGTGGGTTGCACATTCTACTGTCCTTCGGCAAATATATAGGTTGCGTAAGTCTAAACCTGCTAACTTTCTGTATTCTGCTATCAGTTTCAGTGAAGTACTGTCCTGGTTTCAGCTGAAACCAGGACAAGTACATTATATAAGTGATCTTTTCTTTGCCTGACGGAGAAATAAATTTTTTTGGAAGTGAAATATGACTTTAAGGTTTTTGCCATTTTATGACTTTAATAAAAGTTGTGAAATAGGATGAGAGAGTAGTATTTCATTGTAACATTACCGGATACATTGGAATTTGCTTTTAGTGATTTTTATGGCTACCTGGATGAAAACCTTCTTATTAAGAGTAAATTCCTACTGAGACTTATGTATTTAGCCCCCACTTAGGGTGTTCACTGGGTATTAATTTGTAAGAACTAAATTGGAGACAATTTCCTCTATTTTCTTCTATATTTCTCAAAAGGCAGGAAAGAATTTCTCACTTTTCTGAGAGCTGTGGACTTGTGGCTGATAAATTGAAGAGCATGTGGGATTTGGGTATGACCAGCTGCAGGAAATCAGCCTGCTGCTCTGACCTGGTGTCTGTGATCACCTGCTTTGCTGTAAGGTTTGAAGTCTGCTGGTGTAAAATGGCAATTTTGCCTTGGTGCACTCATGATTTGGTGAGTTTCCTGAAGCAGCATTCATGTGCAATTGTCCCTTCGACCAAAAAAATAAAGGCAAAGGTTGACCACATGGATCCCTGTAGCAAAGTTTCATGGTAATAACATTCTTTTCATATTACGGCATCACTTCCATCCTTTCAGTGCTCCTTCAAATTTGGGTTTAGAAGCAGGAGCTGGTGTCTGCTCCTCTTCTGTGGAGAATCGAGGCAGTCTGGGAGCTCTCTCATGTGAAGAGACTTGGAGTAACCTGGTAGATACCCGCAGGCTTGTGTGTGGTGCACGCCCGTCATGGGAAGGGCCATTGGGATTTCTCATCTGGAGAGTGGCACCATTCTCTTTCAGATTCATCTGCCCACTGCTAAGGCCAGTCATTTCTTGTGTTTTTCTTTTATGTGTACATATTGATGATATGGGATAGCATTTGATTAACTTCTTTTATTTAACTGTGTTATGTGTAAATACACTGCATTTTTTTTCCTGTTTCAAAAATGGTGTGGTCTGGAGTTGATGGAAAATAAGACTTAAAAGCAGATGTGAGATTTTGTTTTAGGCCTTTACTCTATTTTCCAAGTTCATAATTTCATAAGCTGTGGTATCAGTACTCTCAATGCTTCTGCCATGTTACTATGCCAATTATCTCTATATTATCGTATCTATGATTGCATGTAGCTAGTCAGATGGCTGTCCTGATCACTGTGCCTGTCTGCTAGTTGAAGTTTTTATTTACAACTGTTTTGACACAGCAGGAAATAATATTTGAGTCACTGGGGTCACATCAGACAGTAACGTCACCCACTTGTGTGTGCCAGTCGCCTCAGGTTGTAATACATCACACGCTAAATTCCACTGAAGTGATGGAACTTTGTGTAAATAAGTGGTGTGCAAATAGGTTTATAAATTTCAGATGATTTGATCATTGCATCTATTTGTAAAGTATATAACATGCCTTTGATATTTAAAGGGTGGCATTAATTAAATCCCAACTGAATTTTTTTGGCAGAGGGTACCAATTTTTATTAGTTATAACTTAGATGGAGAAGTTTAAATTGCTGTAGAAGTGGGGTAAATCTCTAACATGCATAACAGTTTATTCCTTGCATTGAGTAACACTAGCTTGGGAAATGAGCAAGGTGTATTTATGTTAGTACTCTCAGATTTGAAGACACCGTAGAATTTTTGTGTATGCCTGCTCCTGGATGCTTTCCTAATGAGCACAGGTTTCTGGCAGCCAGCATGTGACTAGATCTCTAAATATGAAAATAGGAATGGTCAGACACAGTAGAAGCAGAACCAGTAATGGAGCATTTACAGAATTGTCAGTTTAAAAGGTAATTCAGGTTTCCATCTAGTGGTAGTATAAAATTCTGTCCAAGCCATATGAGACACAGCATATGCATAACTATGCTAGCTAGCATACTGTGGTACTTGGGTATGTGTTTGAAACTTAGGAAATTGCAAGCCTTTATTATGTATAAATTATATACATAATAGCACATAGTTCTCAGGACCTCCAGATTTTTTTAAGTTAGAGCTGTTATGATCAGGAATCCATTATTTTGGCAGCATACATTCAGATCCCCGAGTACTCTTTGAATTTAATGGTTTATCTTATTTGCTGCAAATTAGCCTGATTCTGCTTTTTCAGTGTTTTTTGACAGCCATTTCAAAAAGTTTAACTCTGTACAGGTTACAGAAGGAAAACCGATGCCTTAAAAAGTTGTCTTTAAGTTATATGTGTGCAACTATGAGTCTCAGATTTCATGTTTCCTCTTAGACTTCATTAAAAAAAAAAGGCAAACAGGAGGAGATGGATATTCTGATTGCTTTTTCCCCATCCTGAGATTCCATCACTGTCTATTATTTAAAGTATTTTACAGTAGAATTTAGAGAACCTTAGCAGCTTAGGTTTTCAGATTAAGATAAAATTGAGGTAACTAATCCACAGATCTTTTGGACTTTATTGTGTTTTAATACATTGTAGTGGGTCAAACTGACAAACTGAGTATGAATTGGAATTGCAGATTTCGAAGGATTTCTGCTTGTTTGTATTTTGTTGATACCTGCTTTCTAGCATTTGTTTGGTACTTGTGTGAATATTGTCAGCTTGTAGTGTTTTGTAAGCATGGTAGGTTTTACTATGTTTTCAGTGCATTTCCACTATCAACACTATAAACACTGCCAAATTTCCACAAGTGCTGTCAAGTACCATATTTTGTAATTACTGCAATAATATTATGAGTGCTGTAATTGCACATACTGTATGGATGTGCTTTTCTGTCCCATGTAGACACAAATTGGTATTTTCTGCGAGTTAAAATGGAATCTGGAGCACACCTGAATAATTGTTTCAGAATTGTTTTTTTTTTCTTCTTTCAGCTTAAGGTGAGGTGTCTGCACAAGTAGCGTTATACAAATTGGAGGATTTTTAAAGTCCCAGATATGCGTATCACATCTGAATGGTAGAGCTGTACTCAGGACACATTGATGTGTTTGGACCCGTTAAGGGATGATGGGTTTTTTATACACTTTACTAATATTAAAGTCAGTTAATCAAATACATTTTTTGCAAGAAGCTAAACCACAGATTTGGCTTCATAACCTTGTATGTAGTAGCATCTTTATCAATCTTCATGTTATTTTAGCTGTCTTTCATAATGCCAAGTGCTTTGTCATCTTTAACACTGAAGCTGACTGTATCTAGAACCATGTATCTTCTAATTGATATCCTACTGTTTATGCACCTCACTCCTGGGAATACACAGAGCAGAAAATTTCGCTGATATATTTTTGTTTCTGTGTCTTGAAGCTCCTAATTTCAAACTGCGTTTTTTTGGAAGGATGTGTTTTGGAAAACTTATAAAATAAGTCTGATAAAATGTTTGAATATGTAGGTTTTTAAAGGTAATTTCCAGGAGTAATGTGATGAGGTGTTTTTAATGAAATGTTCATTATACTAAAAGTAAGTTAGAAGTGATATTAGAAGTAGAGTTACTGAGTATTAGTTTCTAGGCTCAATGATATGTGGGGAGCTTGAGTCCTGTTAATATGCTCCTTCGTTGTTGTTGCAGGAATATTAGTGGAAGACGGAGCACACTGAGATGAAAGAGCACGGTGCGCTTTTCCTCACTGCAGTAACTAGCTAAATCTGTAGAATACCTTCTAAATTAATCTTGCACCCCTCTTTCATGAATGGCTAGTAACTGATCCTTAAATTGTAGATGCCTATTCCTTTGGGAATTCCCAAATGATATAAAATTGATACATTAGTTTTATGCTATTTTTTTCTTCTTCCTGAGCTATTCTATTCCATAATTTAGAGGAAATGAGCAGATGATTAGGTCCCTGCAAGATTCTTTTTTCTTTTTTTCCTCCTTTTTCTTTCTTTCTTTTCTTTTTTTTTTTTTTTCTGAAGCTGAATCACAAGCAGCCTGGTGGAAGGATGAGAATTTAAGTCCACATCACCATTGCTTCTTTGGAGATTTCATGACTGAAGGTATTGAATTGTGTTGGTAATATTAATATCTTCATAGAATGAACGAGAGAAACTGGATTATTTTCTGTAGACCACCAAATATCATTTAGCTCATAATCAGTTTTGTTTTTTATCATCATATAGCAGAAGGCTATGTAACTGAATTGAGTTTGTATGTTGTTTGATGTATAGTATTACTCACTCTAAAGTCTGTATTGAGGGAAGAATTCATATTACATAAGCAGTCTTTGAAACTTCATCACCTTCTATCTGAAATCTGTAATGCCCTCATGTGTTGTCTGATAGCTGATTTTTGACTGATAAATAAAAAGTATCCTTCATAAGACTGCAGTTTTTGAAATGTACACACGATGGCAGCAAATGCTTAAATTGAGAAGCCTTGTTCCTATACTAGAACCAAATAGCATATTGAATTTTGTAAAATATATATATACAGATAATATACAGATTCTGTTCTTGTTACATTATTTATTAAAATACATACTGAGACTTGTTAACGTGCTGCTACAGATGTTGAGAAGGCTTTTTAATTAAAAAACTTTACTGTGGTTTCCACCTGGTTGAGCCATAATGATTTCTTGATGTGTTTTCTGGTTTTGATTTGCATTGGGGTAGTTCGCTAACCCAACAGCGAAACCCAGTAGTTTGCAGTGTTTAGCATAGCTACCCTCTGATACCATAGCAGAGACAAGGGCACCTACAGCACTCTGTTATCCCTCTAAGTGTTTCCCTGACACTTCATGTTCCTCAATCATGCTGAAATTCTTCAGAGCAGAATAATTCTCTGAAGCCCATTATTGTTTTTCTCTATTTGAGAAATATATCTGATGTCTCTGCAAAAAGATCTTGTATATTCCTCTTTCATTCTTCTGTTTTCAGAGTGGTGATACCTCATTTTGTGATGATTTTTACTCAAATTGCTTTTCACAATTGGATTTGTAGATGAGTCAAACCTGTGATGGAGAACCAGCCTTAAGATAAATACCCTGCACTAGCCTCCACAATATTTAAAAAAAAAAAAAATCATAATCACGTTCTAGGAACTTTATAGACTACCAGCATATGACTATACTTTTTCCAACAGATATTGACATGGTAAAAATCCCTTTTTTCTTGCAGTTGGAAAGGTCTGGGAGTTCTTCAAAGTGTTTTTCCCATTGTCTTGTGATTAAATGGTCCAACATGATAGTTTTGTCTCTTTTGTTCAAGTTTTTGTCTGGCACATTTGGTGACTTAAATACTTGCTTCTTTCTGTACTCCCTAATAGATGTATATTTTTGAAACACCATATAGTATTTGGTCTTTATTTTTCCTCATTGCAGTCTTTCTTTCCAAGGTCTTGTCTTGTAGTCTGGATCAGTAAAGTAAATTTTCCAGCAAGCATTCTTGACCCAATGGAAGACCCATACTGCCTCCATGTGCCTAGCCTATGTCTTGGACTCGGCACTGAGATGAGAATCACGTGCACAGCAGTTCCCTGGCTTCCACCTGTAGGCATCTAATGTTGTGAGGCTGAAGAGAGTTGGGATGTGCTGTGATCAAGTCACCAGTGGAGTGACAAGGACACCAGCACTGAGTTGGAGCCTGAGTCTTTTTGTGAGCGTGGCTTGTGTTTACCAACAGCAGCCTCCCTCAATTTCTAAGTCTAACAATTGAATGATTGTTGATGTTTCAGATCAACATTTGGTAATGGCAGTTGGATAACCAGCCAGTTCTTTGCCTGCAGATCTGATGTCAGATGTCATACTTCAGTGACATAAAAGCACACCTTTGTTTGTTACTGTGGCGTCAGGAGGGATACCCAATATGCATATTTTGTTCACCAAAATAAAAACTTTTTTGTTAATAATGCCGGATTTTAGATACTGTTTTGAAGTATGCTGGTATTGCATGGTGTTCTTAAGAGTAGGAATTTTTCTTTAAAAAGGAAAATATAATATAAAAACATATTTATTCCTATTTTCATTCATGGAAGTGGCTGAAACACTTAAACTGAATCTCTTTCTCTTTTTTCTGTCTCTTCCAAAATGAATATGGCATGTATCAGTCATCCACCATAATACTTTAGGCCAAAAGGCTATAGTCTGCCACAGTTACAGGAACTGTGGCTTATAAGAATAGTATCATGCGGAAGGTGTAGATCAGCTTTAGGCTGAGGTATAAGCAGGTTGCTCTAAAATTGAGGATGTTGTGGTTCATATTGAAATGACTTGATTTCTGTGTACGTACTTCATTTACAGTAGTTAAAATTTGATTTAATGCTTAGTATTAATTTTAATATGTACAGCAAATCACGATATTCAGCTGTTTTCTGGGCCTCTTGAATTTTTAAATTCAGTTGATTGTTCGCAGTGAAGCACGCTAGCAAGCTTTTTAACATCCATTACAGTGAGTCATTGTAAGAATTTATTTAAGAGATCCGTGATGTGAAGAGTTTTAATTAAATAACAAATGTGTATTATGTCCTTAGTGGTTTACAAAGATGAGATCTTATATAGCTGGGGTTTTTTTTCACTAGTTCCACTGCTGATTGACTAGTGAAAAGAAATTTCATAGGCAGTGCTAGCAATGTCATTCTAGTTCATGGGCAATTCAGTACCATCACTATAACTGAAAGGAGTTGCATTGTTAAGAAAAACATCATCCTATCAGTCAAGAAGCAAGTGAAAGTTGGTTTGTAAATAATCTGAACTCTGATTTTCCTTCCCCCCGCCCCAAATTTTATTGGTGTATGATTTTTGTGGAGTGCCTGTCTGCTGGCAGATGCCACTCCTCAGCAACAGGCTAGTTTCCCCAACTTGACCAGATAGAGGAAAATAGTTGTGGTAGACCTTTTGTTTTTAGAAACGTTGATGGCAGTTTGCCATTTGTCTTTTGTTTTCTTTGATAAGAACAATCTACGCTATAACCAATTAAATATTTATCTTTTACAGTGGAGCTGTTTAAAGTTTTGTTTCTTGATGATGTATTAAACCCCAGGGCTAGAAAAACAGCAATGCATACAGTAAGCTGCCTTTATTCTTCAACATTTTGTGCAGAGCAATATTTTAGTTGAGTAGAGGTTGACTCAGAAATCATTTAGGACTCGGGAAGTTTCATTATGGAAGGATTTTGGGTGGTAGAAAGGTGTCTGTGTCGGGATTTGTGGAGGACTGTAATGAGGGTAACTTAGAAGCCCAAGTCTCAATGACTTGCAGCAGGACAAGTCCTTATAAAACCTTTAGGCATATTGAAAAACAGTTGACCAAGTTGTAGGTGCATCTGCCAAGCAAGAACTAAGAAGCCGTGCAATGCGAATAGACAAGGGAATCCTGGGTAAGAATATCCTGTTGTTTGTCTTTTCTAAATTTTGGAAAGACATTATTCAGTGATTAGCTGTCCTGGGACTTGAATGACGGCATATTGCTATCTCCAAACTTTAAATAAGATGAACACATCATCTTTTTAACAGCTGATGTTTTGGATGTGGACGGGGCCTGTCTTGGCCTCTGCAGACGCCTGAGGTAGAAGACTGTTATGGTAATTGGACCAGCAGACCCTGGACTGAGGTGATGGGTGCCATCTTTCTGGCCCTGACACCTTCCATCTGTGTGGATCCAGCCTTCCAGACCTGACATCTTCCATCTGTGTGGATCCAGCCTGCCAGTAATGGAAGGCTTTCTGGTATGGCTAATGAATTGTTGATTTTTCACACACATCCACCTGTGTGTGTTTTTCTAAAGGTTTTAGTTTTATGTTCCTGGTGAGAGAAGATCTGTTAACTACATATATATATATTTATATATATAATATGTAACATATAATATATATATATATATATTCTCTCCCTGCCCTTTAAACATGGACCACTTACTTGTCAATGGTGGGAAACCCGTGATGATTGGGTGATGTGATTTGAACCCTGGAGAATTAACTGTGAAAAAAGCCATATGTGCCAGTATCATTGCATTCATGCGTGTTTCCTGGGAAATGGCTGCTTTAAATTGCAGCTTGGGTTCTATAGTTTGTGCTATAGAAAGGCAGCCTGAGGCCCTGCAGGATTGGTGCAGACCATGTGTCAATTTACATACAGCCCTTTGCCTGTTCACTGCTGTCTGGTCCTTGCTGCTGGTTTTACAGCACTGATGCCTTTTGGTTTTCTGGAAGAGCCTAATTGCAAGATGAAAATGTTTTGGTTTGCTGTGTTTAACTTTCTGTGTCTGTTTTGAAACTAGGATGTTTTAACTATCGTAAATGTATGTTTTTTCCAGTGATAAAGATTAATTTCTGCGGTCATTTATGTGCACTTTATTCTGAATGGAAAAATGTTTTAGTCCAGTGAGAATAATGAAACAATTAAAATGGAAAGATTAAGGTGGAAGGTCAGCATTGACAACTACAGGTCCTTCTCCTGAGTGTATAATGTGTGATTCCAGACAAATAGATATTAAGCTGTTTTGTAAAAAAATAGGAAAATATGGAATTTCCAAATGGTTTTACGACTGATGTGTTCATCAAGCAGTAGAGGTTGGCTATATATCAAAACTCATATCCTACAATAGGTTTTAACTAATGAATTGGTCGAAACAGAATGTCACCATTAATGTTTTAAAGTTGAATGAACTTACTATCATAGAGTGATTATTTTATGTGTGTCTAGGTTGAAAACCTATTTAAGAATTTTTTTATCAGCATTTGTTTAAAAATTATTTTATCCTTTAAGAAAGCAGTATTGGTAACACGGAGTTGTTCAGGGTTCTGGACCTTGCTTTCATATCCATCAGTTCTTCCTAGGAAATTTTGTGTTCTGCATTTTGTTTTATTTGCATCATTTTCACAAAAAAGTTTTTTCAGACTTCATTTGACATTCCAAAAAACTTGTTTCTTTCCTTAAGGACATTTTCTGTAGCATTGACTAGAATCAACTCTCTGCTGTTAACATGTAGAAAATTCAGTTTGTGAAACACCTGTTAACTACTTCCAACCCTTTAGGATTTTTTTCTGTATACATGTGTAACACGTTATACGTATATGGTGTATTTCAGGGGCTTGGTGCCATTTACATCTTTGAGTATTTAATGGTTGTGACTTGCAGCAAAGCATGTTGAAATCGTAAGATGGTTTCAGTGGGTTCTTCTGAAATGGCAGATATGCCTGGACAATCTTCTCAATGGGAGTAGCACTGTTGTGCTGCCTCCTGTATGCATGTGGTTGAGTCATGGCCACCTGATTGGTAACATCAGTCACAAAAAAATTGGAAATTTTTCCCTTTTTTCTCCTGGTTTCATGGTGGCAGAACTGTCTATCGTTGAGAATGTTTTAAGTCCTTTAGGTTGGAAGGTGGCCAGTTCAGTGGTGATGCCACTGAATGGGAGGCATGGAGGGACAGTGAGTAAAATTTGAAGGAGCAAAATGAAATGTAACAAGATGCTGGGCAGTAAGAAGGAAAACAATCTTGAAATTGCTATACTTTTAGTACAAAGTATGTTGAACACAATAGTCAGCATTCCAACATGCTGCAGTTTGTAACACTGTTGGCTGAAACAGGGGCGGAAGTCTGGAGGGGGTCTGTTAAATACTTTGTAGTTCTTGCTGGTTTGTTTTGACTTTGCTGAATTGATATACATCGAACTTTCAAACTCTGGTTTTGAATATACTTAACTCTTAACTATAATAACTCTGTTATTGAAAGTATGCTTGATTTTGTAGTGACTGGCCTTTTTTAAGACCACTGGGTACTTTTTGCAACATACTCTATAGAGAACAAACTTGGAATTTTGTTGCCATGTTGTCATTGATACTTGGCTATATAAACATGTTCAACAGTATGAGGAATACTTAGTATAATACTCTCTTTTGGTTTGTGTTTGTTTTTTTTTACTAAATAGAATTGAAAATTTGCAAATAAAAGACAGATTTGTATCTTGCGTAAGGAAGTAAAATACTTTTTTGTTGTGTTCAATACAGCACAGTTTCAGACAGTGACTTTCATCTAAGCTACTCATAAGGATCGCTTATGGATGAGACAGGAAACTAGATAGACAAGGAAAGACAAGGAGAATTGAAAAAAGAAAATAGTGGATTTTTTTAAACTGGAAGTAAGTTGAGGCATTGCTGTATGATGGTAAGGAGGAAAATAGTAAGGATTAATGTTCCTACCAATATCTAGCTATTGTTTACTTCTCTAGGAAGTGTGGGGAGCTTGCTGTAGGTGAAGGTGATGTTCCTTTCAGCTCTTTTACTGAAGTATGAAGGTAAAGTCATTCATGTATCAGAGTATTTGGTTAAGAGAAAGGAGTCTGAATTTTGCAATTGAAGAACTTAAGCATTTACCTGTTTGCATTGAAGCAAACCTTTGTATTCTGCTTGATAACATATTGCTAAATCCCATCCCTTTCAGGTGGCGTACTCCGCCACCCAGAGTCTTCACAGTCTGAGTGATAATGTTTTGGAAGAAACTATCCCAATACAAAAACTGCACATTGCAAAGGAGATTCTAAGCCAAAACCAAGCACTGTGTGAAATAAGCATTTGACTTGGGAATACGCCTCTTGCAAAGCATGGTGGAATCTGCTGGTTTGACTGTTTGGCCCCAGCACTGCTGGGCTAAAGCTGTGTCTGTACTGCTGAATCGGATGTGCCTGAGGCTGCTTTGCATCTGGCAGTGGAACCCCCCAGGTCCATGCTGTTAAACTCTTACCCTCCAAAGCAGGGTGGCCACATCCAAACTGCCTGCTGGGAGTGGCCCTTGTCTGTGCCAGCTTACCAGCCTGGGAGCTGTTTGGGAGAAAGCTAGCTAGCCTTAATCAAAACCTGTGCCAGAGGCCATGGCACCAAGTTCCTGGGGAGGGTGGTTGATGTCTGATATCTTCTCAGTGTTGCCTGGCATTGTTACTGCAGACAGACCTCTGACTCTTCTGCTGTCGTGCAAGTGCTGCTTTTTGCTGGATTCTTTCTTTCTCGCATTATCAGATTCTCTTCAATCATTAGATTTGTCTAACCTTCTCCATATCAAGAGCTGTCAGCTCTGAAACCTGTGTGCAGATCCGAGCTGTTTGGAGAAGCAAGTTCCGAATTGTTTAATGTTACTCTGTTCTGGTCTGGTAAAATAAGGGGAGACTCTCTAGACCTTTGTGAAATAACTCAAAGCTGGGTACTATGTCTGTACAGCAGCAGTTGTGAATGTTCTGCTATGAGTAGGTGGGAAATGTATTTGTGGAAGGAAAAGCAAGCAAAAAAGCCCACAACCAAACCCTTGCTGCCCTTCTAGTCAGGAGGGATTGCCTGCTAGAATTTTTACTCTGCATCCTAGATTGGAAAAAATGTGATTTGAATTCTCCTATTTCTTTAAAATTTCATTTCTGCCTCAGTTCAGTGTGAGTGTACACTTATATTAACCCTTTCAGTGTCCTCTTGAGAAAATGCTTTCAGCTGTCATTTATACTCACCATTTGCACTGATAAGCTGAGTAAGCCCACTTTCTTGTTGTTCCCTTTTACTGACCCACTTCTAAAATGTGATGGGCCAAGTTTAACCTTCCATAGGCCACAGTGGCTGAGACTGTGACATTGTGAAGTTTAATGTGTGTAGTGCCTGTAGGAAGGTGGTGTATGAGTGGAAAGCAGCCCAAAGAAGCCCGGTTAAACTTGCTTGGATAATGATGCGTATAGGGGAACTCTGGAGTTCCCTGGAAAAACCAGAGCTACTAGCATCTTACATAATAATACAAGGACAAGCAAATGAAAATACACGTTGTTTCTGTTTGGGTAATGCCAGTTTGTGGATTAGGGAATTTCTAATTTGTGCTTTATTGTTGTTTTTGAGCCTAATTTGGTGAACTGATATCTTTAAGAAGTATCGCATGTAAATTTTGGCTGGATGTTTTTTGGTTGTTGATGTATAATGTGTATTTGGTTTCAAGTGGAAAGGAGGTTTTGTTCTTCTTCTCACTTGCATATTGTACAAATAAAACTTCAATGACTGTTCAGTTTAGTAAGGAAAATAATAAATGCAGTGTGGGTTTCTTCTCTGAGAAATAGCTGCCAATGAAGTTTCATCTTTGTTACAAGAAAATGGGATGGAAACTAGCTTATGCCTGCATTCAGAAATTCTCCACCCACCTGATGAAATAAAGCATTACAACCGGGGTTCTGCAAAGGAAGATGTTTTGCAAAACTGTTACTTGTAAAATCACTTCTATAGTGGATATAGCAAGCAGCTCAGTGAAGATGAGGAGATTTGTTGTATTTTTATCATAAATACATACAGTAGAATACAAATGATCCCTTTGCTTCCCTCCCTCATTGGTGTACGGTCTTGTTTTCAGTGTTTTCCTCTATTAAGAAATTAAAAATTCATGTTACGTTTTGACATAGAGAAGATAAATTATGTGTTTTTCTGGTTTTCTAGGGCAGCAATAAAGGCTAGTCCTGCACTGTAACAGCAGGTGGATTTTATGATTGAATTTACTGTTGTGCACGTGCCTGCAGGTCAGAGATCCACAGGGAGCCGGGGTGAGCTGGGAGGTGCAGTATGGCCAGGACACCAAAGTGATGCATGGCCATGGCTCTGGGACCAGCCTGTGCAGGTGCCTTCAATGTCTAACCCATAGGGACAGTTCAGCAAGCAATCCACAAGTGAGCTTTGGTGTAAACAATTTTTATTCTAGTCTACCTGATAGAAGTGGGGCACATGTTGGGATGGTAGATGAATCCTTGTGATCTGATGCCGTCCTGTGCTGGGCTAGCGCTCAGAGCTGTGACCTGCTGCGTCTCTGTGCTGTGCTCACCTGCTGCATCTTCATGATACCGGTGGGTGGGAGGAGTTCCCACCACATCACTAAACAAACTTAGTTTGACTCTCTAAGCTCTCCCCTGGCCTGTCAGCTTCACAAATGCAATGAGATTGATGTTCCTTAGCAGACTATTATTATTTCCCGCCCCCCCCCATTTAGTGAGCATGATTGTTTTTCAGAGCACATGAAACCTTCTGCAGGACAGCAAAGCATGCTAATATTCATCTCCCCCTTTGGACTGAAATAAAATCCTGCACATGAAGACCCCACAATTTACCATCAGTGTGATCTGAGGGTAAGCATTGCTGTGTGGCAGGTGATGTAAATGTTACTCAAGATTATTCTGCTGTTGTCTTCAGGCAACTTATTTGAGAGTTTTTTTTCCTGTTTACTATCTTGGCCTAACTCTATAGTGAAACCTGTGACTAAATTAAAAAGTGGAGTAGCTTAATTGGGAGTTTACCTCAAATAGGTATCTCTAAAAGCCATCTTGCTGAGTGGAGAGTGAGACAAGAAGTCATCTTGATTCTCATGTAACTGCCTACTTGTGGGCAGATGTACACAAGGATTTCTTCTCCATATTTTTCTTGGCTAGCAAGCAAAATTCATTAAGATGTATAAACAACTCAAAAATAATTAAAGTTTTTATTGTTCATACAGCATTGCATTGCTTTAAACAAGTTCAGGATCATTTTAAAGCCATGTAAGTTGAGATAATTCCTTAATGTTGAAAAGTCTTGAAACACAAATGAAACCTCTTGAATAATTTTAGTATTCTGTGACTGGTAGAAACCTTGAGGCAACCTGTTTATTGACATCATCAACGGATGGCAAGCAGAGATTTTTCTAGAACTTATTATATAGCCAGTTTAAAAATCTCTTCCTGATCATATACAATAGAAAAAGGACTTGTTTCTTAATACAGCGTAAACAATGCAGCATTTTGACATTGGTGCTAATGATAAAAGTACCATTATATTAGTGTGGAGGGAACATCTGAGTGGATGCAGACGTACGATACCAAAATGATTAAATGGTACCACTTAACTCAGAGCAGAGGTAGTTTATCTCAGGGGTTTTTGACATACAAGTAGAACTAATATGCCACACTTTCCATGCTTGATATTTCCTATACAGGCAGGCTGCTCCTGCTCCGAATGCTAATGCTTTACCCATAGCTGAAGACTCTGGTACTCTGCTGTGAAAGCACCTGGGAGGCTGGCAGCCAGAGCACAGAGCTAAGCCAGTTTGAGCAATCTTAAAGTGGTGTATTTGCGTTTCTGAAAGGTTGCCTTGATATTTTCCTGGCTTTGGTGTTTTCACATTCTTTTAAAGATGCTTTGCTTTAAATTACTGAGGTAAATTAACTTCTGTTCCAGTTCAACACATGTTTTTGTGTGGGACCAGACAGCCTGTGGTTGCACAGAGAAAAAGGAGAGGTTCTAGGTGAGTGAGAATTTTTAGGAATAAGTAGGCAGTCTGGATTTTTGTTGCAAAAGCTTAAGTTTTTTGTTAACTGAGTGTTCATTTCAAAATCAAGCACGTACAACTGTAAGCTGTTTGACTAACTTGATTTCCATCCCTTTTTTACTCCCCTATCCTGTTTTCCCTGTCATTTGCTGATTCAGAGCAAGCTCCCCTTTAATAGTTGGAAAACCTCCTGCAATAGCAGAAACAAAAAACAATAGAACAAGAACAAAGGAATAGAACAAGATTTAGGTGAGTTAATTTTGAAGTATTTGTTGTATAGAGATTATAGGAGAATGTGTTCGGGCTTGAATTTGATATATATTTGATCTCCCCAAGAATGGTACAGAATATTTTAGGGAGTTTTTCAGAAGTGCTTTCAAATTAGCTGTCTCTACAGTACTTGATTGAATTTGGAAACTTGTTCAGCAGATCAGTGAATTTTCCTTTTTCCTTTTGTACTTAACCCCTCCAGTCTTCTGTGACAGCCCAGCCCATACTTGCCGTATTGTGACAGATGCTATAAAAATACTCTTAAATGTCAGAGCCATTGGATAAAGGGATAAATAGATAGTCACTTGCAGATGATTACAGAATTTTTTTGGTTTTTTCAGATTTGGGGGCTCTAACATGGTCAGTGAAGATACATGCTCCTTTATAGCAGCTCTTGGATGTACGGATGACACATTTGTTTTCTTCAGTTAACTTCTGTGGCTACTTCTGAAGTAGTTCAGAGATTGTATAAAAATCTGCAAGTTAAAAACCTCTGGTAAGATACATAGATTTGTAAACTTTAGGGTTTTTTTTTTCATCTTAAGAAACTGCAAAAAAACTCCATCAGCATAATTTTAGACTTATGTTTAGAATGGGAATTGTTAATCTTTGACTTTTTTGTCTGGACCATTATATCAAAGGATTTTCTGGCTGCATACATGTTATATCACAATATTTTAAGAAAATAGAATAAGGAATCTGAGAGGAATAAAACTAAAGAAGAAGGAAATGCTGTGATTTGTTCTATTGCTTGGAGGATGTGGAAGATTTTTTTAAACTATGTTTTTAACTTCATTTGACAGAGGTATGCTTATGTGTATACAAAGTGTCTGGTCTAAAACTTGAATGTCATTTAGTATCTTTTGCTGCAGCAACAAGAACTTCAAACATTTGCAGTGGGTCTAGCACAGAGTCTAAGAAGTTAATCTTTTTTGCCTTTTATTAATCACTATGATGATGGTGTTAATTCCAGTAATAAGCCTTCTTTACCATAGAGTGAGTTTACAAATATAAACCAGTAGGTTGTTAGCTGTCTTAAGGAAAATGTCAGTTACGTCAGTATGCATTTATTTTCATAGAGATGCCATGTTGCTGCTATTTAAAAGCAAGGGGAGCTGAACTGTAACCAAATGATTGTGGTCAAATACACCAAGTTACTTCTATACAGTAGGACTTACAAAAGTACTAGACTGAACATCACAGATGAGTAAGACCCTCATAAGAATTCACCTGTGTTGCCCAGTGACAATATTTTTTTATTTTTGAAGGCATATAAGTCTGGAGACTGGTTCAATCTGGAGAAGAGGAGGCTGAGGGGAGACCTCATCGCTCTCTACAGCTACCTGAAAGGGGATTGTGGTGAGGTGGGTGTTGGTCTCTTCTCCCAAGTAACTAGCGATAGGATGAGAGGAAATGGCCTCAAGTTGCACCAGGGGAGGATTAGGCCAGATATTGGGAAAAACTTCTGTACTGATAGAGTGGTCAAACATTGGAACAGGCTGCGCAGGGAGGTGGTGGAGTCGCCATCACTGGAAGTGTTCAAAAAATGTGTGGACGTGGCACTTGACGATATGGTTTAGTGAGCATGGTGGTGTTGAGTTGATGGTTGGACTTGGTGATCTTAAAGGTCTTTTCCAACCTTAATGATTCTGTGATTCTCAGTCCACCTATATGTAGACTTTCTTTTATTGATGGCCAGCCTCCTAGGTAGTGCTGTATGAAGAACACACCTCAAAGTGTGTGTACCATGTTGAAGAAGCAGGCAGATAAACTTTAATGACTCCTTGCTTGTCTGTTTTAAATGCTTCCAAAAGCACCCAGGTAGGGCTTGTCTCTCTTCCCTGTTGCTAGAGGGGCTATAGTAAAACTGACCAAGAAAATCAGCCCTTGACTCAGTATTTTCTGTTGCCAAATTTGCTTTGCTATATCAGTACCCCATGTATTGTATTGGAACAGGGAGCATAGAGTATGTTCACTTAAAACTGGAGAAGTTTCTGTCTGTTTGTCCTAAGGGATGGATCTGACTTTTACACTAATGACCTTCTGGTCTGTTTATTAAATAATGCCCATGACTTTTTATTTAATTCATTTAAGCACATTATTCTTCTACAGGTCCATTAAAGTAAAAAATTCAGTGCACCCTCAGCAGAAAGGTTATTTGTGGTGTCAGTGAAATCAATGCCAGATGCCTATTTGTGGATTAAATTTTTGTTTATACTTGAAGTTTTCTTCGTTACTGTATTAGTTTAAGGTTTTGGCTCTAATGAGCATATAGGAATATGAGTAATGGAAAAATAAGAATACTGAGTCTCTTTTGGATATATATGTATGCTTAAAATGCTTCATTGGGTATAAATTCAGTAGAAAAACATGCATGAAAAGTCTTTCAAGTGTCATCATCTGGGATATGCAATTCTTGCATGTTCTTGGTTAGTATCTAGCAGTCTGGAAACTAATGTGGTTGTCTTGGAAACAGGCTTTATTTTCCTTTTGTGACTATCTAGATGTGAAATTATTGTCTTCCTTGAAAATCTGGAAGTAATACTTCTGAAAGAACGAACCACAAATTTAAGATGCTTGCCCTCTATTTAAAGAATTGATATGAGAGTCTGTGATGTTTGCATTGTGTGCTTTAATTATAGGTGGGTGATTATGTTGCTAAAAGAGTCTATGTTTTTTTTTTTAGGTAAAATGTCTGTACTTAGTGTTGCTATTTGTCTGGGAATTATCTACAGTGCAGGACTTTGCCAGGATTTCCTAGCTTAAATACTTAAATAGAAATATTACAGTATAACTAATGCATTGAGGAAGTTAAGTTCCTAAAAAATGAACTGTTACTGTTACTTCCAGTATTTTCCCTTGCCCTGCTTTAAATTAACAGCATGTGATAAAACCTTGATTCTTCTGTGAAATTGTAGCATGTTTGCCAGACAAAACATCAGCAGTAGACAAAAGTGCACAGGACAGCTTTTTATTAGCCAAAGAGCTGCCATGCACAGCATAAAATGTCAAAGCAAAATAGAAACTGAGTCAAGGAATAACCATCTTTCAAATTGCTGAAGATTTATTAGGATTTGTTTGAAACTTTGAAACAATGTTCTTGAAAGAAGTTTAACTTTTCTGCAATGTAGCTTATTTGTCCAGCCACAGCAGTCTTAGAGTTTGTTATTAGTGAGTGTAACTTCATTATAATTTTTACAGATAAGGGTCTAGACCGAATAATTTTCCATGTTTTGCTCTGAAATTGTTAACTGTATTAAGTTCTAATGGGATTTTTAATATCTTTATCTTGCAAGTATTTTTGTCTTCGATACCGATTTAAAAGCCTCTCAAACACTGATATTGAGTTCAGAGAAGAATATTTTTCTTTCTTTCATAACAGAAGTCTTTTTTTTATGTGGAGCTCACACTTTGAATGATACAACCTGTCCAAGGGAGGAGGACCATCATAGGATCTTGTTGAGCCATTGGAACCCATTTGCCTGACCATCTCTTCCATTCTACCTCCCGTCTCTTCTCTTGCCCCGTGTCTTGTGCTGCATCTACATTTCAGATTGATCTCTTTTCAGAACTTAATTGGTCATTTTATTTTTTCTTAAATGTTGTTTTTCCTTCAAGTATGTTCTGATTTTTATTTCCGTTCTTCTTCCCTAGAACAAGCTCAAGCTTTCTGTTTAAGGCCTGCAATGAAGCTTATTAACATAGTGGAGAGGATCTTAAAGACTATGGTTGTTATCAGATGGTACAAAAAGCTTTTAGTGACCTAGATTTTGGCCCTGATGTACAATACTGACATAAGTATTGTGCATACAGAAAGAAATAATTAATCACAGCTTGTTTTTCCACAAATGCCAGTAAGTCAGTGATGTACTGTAATGCTGTTGTGCTGCATTTTGGACTCAATAGCATTGATACATATGTTCACCTTGACAGTCAGGCCATAAACTTCCCACTTTCACCTCAAATTATGATCTCAGAAGTCTTAAATGAAAAAAGGACATTAAAGTAACATGTTATTTAAGGTATAAACAAAGCTGAGCTAGTCCTTGAGCTTTTTCACATTCCTCTAAATAAATGTCATTTCTTCCAGTTTAACAATATTAGTAAACTGTGTTCAAAAGAAGTAGCCCATTTATACCTTCCTGATCAAATAATAATTCTCCATGCTGATTACTAAGTATTACATAATTATATTCCCTGGCTCCATTTTAGTGGAACAATTTTTCATTCTCTCCCTCCCAAACTGCAAACAAGCAAACAACCAAAAACCAAACCTCTTATAGGGTAACAGTTCTGTATAGTTGTGGTATGTGTTTCATTATGTTACTGTGATACTGTTTCACTATCCTGAAATTTGGTTGATAATCACATCTTCTGGCATCCTTCCTGCATCTCCTGGGGAAAACATATTGTTGAAGTTCTGGTGGCTTTTCCTTTCAGTTTAACT
Organism: Phaethon lepturus; assembly: GCF_000687285.1. Classification (NCBI taxonomy): domain Eukaryota; kingdom Metazoa; phylum Chordata; class Aves; order Phaethontiformes; family Phaethontidae; genus Phaethon; species Phaethon lepturus. The sequence goes on from NW_010529691.1 coordinate 23,582, forward strand.
TTTAGAAAACTTGGACGTTTTCTGGTTGTTCCCATTCTTTACGATCCAGTGACTTTGTCCTGGAGAAATCTGGTTTACCTCTGTGTGTTGTAGTTAGAAATGATGACATGGTCTTTCATCCTCAGAAATTAAAATGTACATAATTCAAAGTTTTCTAAGGATAAAAAGGAACTACAGTTTTGGTTTTTTTTTTTCCTCATCATGTGTTTCACTTCAGGATGTTGCTGAAACTGACTTCAGCAGTGTTACGCAAAGAGAAAACAGACTCCAGGGGAGAGATTGTAGATTCATTCAAGGAGAAATGGTATTTTTGTTGCCTTTTGTAATTAAAAAAACCACAAAACAAAACAACTAATGAACACTTTCCTTTTACCATAAGCAAAGAAGGAAGTTTATTGAAGCCAGTCATCTACAGTCAGTGTGAGAGAGACGTAGTTTCTTTCGCAGTGATGAGATCCGCATCCCGCATCTCTGGAGGGCTGTGTATCCAGTCATCACATCATGTTTAAGGCAGAAGTTTCTCTCTCTGATGCTCAGCACAAAAACAACCTATGTCTCTAGCTTCACTTAGACATGTAACATTTAGATGCAGACAATCCCATCGCAAGTGCTAGACTATCCCCTTGGCTTGAAATGGCCTTTACAAATCTCTCCATCTGATAATGGACTGAAATACAAAATGGCTTATCCAAGCTGCTTTTCACACAACTTGTTTTTAGAGCTCCTCATTAACTACAGTTGGGTGTATTTGTTGGAAAAGGGAGGATTTTATTTCACCTGCATTGTTTTTGTTTGGGGGTAGATGATGTATTCTGTAGTGAGATGACTTTTCCACACTCATGGTCTTAAAGGGTACGTGAGGAACCAGTTTGACCTCTGGCAAACTGTGTAATTTTTGTACCTTTTATGTTTTCCATTTGTGCTTAAATGGACTCTGTGGGCTGCTCTGCTGTCCCCATTTTTCCTTCCCTTTCTGGAGTGCCACTGTAGTGGCTTCCTCAGCAGAGGGGCAGAGATGGTGGCTGTGAGTTACCTACTCTAGTTTAGCCCCACTCTGGGACTTTTTTCCCTTTGAGGATTCCCCAGCTGCCCTACTTGAGAGGTGGTGATGCACAGGGGAAGAACAGGGATCTTGTCCTGGGCGGAATGCAATTTGCACTGCTGCTGCATTAGAAAAAAATGCTTTAAAAAAAATTATTTTTGTTCTCACATGAGCTGAATGTTTCAAAAGTGTGTATGAAAATATGCTTTTCTTTAATTTCTGAGAAGAGTGCTTTTTTTTAAGAGTAATGTTTCAGCTTTAATAAATAAAGTACTCTAATACCCTTTTAATTCTTACTTACATGTGCTTAAACTTTTAACTCCATTTCCTTGTAACTGATCAGGTAAGCTACTCAGTCTGTTTTTTAAGTGTTCATGTTTTTATACATAGCAAACCTCTGAATAAAATGTACCTATTTAACATGTTACATCCTAACTTCTGCTTAACTGAACTCTTCTATTACTAATATCAAGGATGGCTGAAATTTGAAATGTAAAAGAAATGGCAGATTTTTTAGTTTAAGACATCTTATTTTTTATGTCTGAGAGCTGTCAGAAGGTGGTAAACAGATCTGGGAACAGGAACATTTATAACCAAATTGCTCTAGTGAAATATAGATAAAACATAGAATAGTTTGGATTGGAAGGCACCTTTACATTTCATCTCGTTCAACCCCCTTGCAATGAGCAGGGACATCTGCCACTAGAGCGGGTTGCTCAGAACCCTGTCCAACCTGACCTTAAAAGTTCCCAGGGATGGGGCGTCTACCACTTCTCTGGGCATCCTGTGCCAGTGCTTCACCACCGTCATTGTGAAAAAATGTCATCTTTAGATCTACCATTGTCCTATCGCAACAGGCCCTGCTAAGAAGTCTGTCCCATCTTTCTTATAAGCCCCCTTGAAGTACTGAAAGGCCTCAATAAGGTCTCCCCAGAGCATTCTCTTCTCCGGGCTGAACAACCCCAGCTCCCTCAGCCTGTCCTCGTAGGAGAGGTGCTCTATCCCTCTGATCACTTTGGTGGCCCTCCTCTGGACTCGCTCCAACAGGTCCATGTCATTCCTGTGCTGAATGTTGCACAGAGTTGGATGCAGGACTCCAGGTGGGGTCTCACCAGAGCAGAGCAGAGTGGCAGAATCCCCTCCCTTGACCTGCTGGCCTCACTTCTTTGGATGCAGCCCAGGATGTGGTTGGCCTTCTGGGCTGCGAGCGCACATTGCTGGCTCATGTCCAGCTTTTCATCCACC
>NW_010529691.1:25977-42782 GCF_000687285.1 Phaethon lepturus
ACCCTGCACTTGGCCTTGTTGAACCTCATGAGGTTCACATGGGCCCACTTCTCAAGCTTGTGCACGTCCCTCTGGATGGCATCCCATCCCTCAGGCATCTCAACGGCACCACTCAGCTTGGTGTCGTCTGTCAGCTTTCTGAGGGTGCACTTGATCCCACTGTCTATGTCACTGAAGAAGATATTAAACAGTACTGGTCCCAGTATGCACCCCTGAGGGACACTGCTCATCACCAATCTCCATCTGGACATTCAGCCATTGAGACCACTACCCTCTGGATACAACCATTCAACCAATTCCTCATCCACCTGATGGTCCACCTATCAAATCCATATCTGTCCAATTTAGAGAGAAGGGTGTTGTGGGGGACTGTGTCAAAGGCCTTACAGAAGTCCAGATAGACGACATTGGTAGCTGCTCCCTTGTCCACTGATGTTGTCACTCCCATCAGAAAAGGACACTGGGTTGGTCAGGCAGGACTTGCCCTTGGTGAAGCCATGCTGGCTGTCTGGAATCACCTCCCTGTCCTCCATGTGCCTTAGCATAGCTTCTAGGAGGATGTTTTCTATGATCTTCCCAGGCACAGAGCAGATGCTGACAGGTCAGTAGTTCTGTATCTATATGGGTATAGATATCTATAGTTCATGTATCTATATGGATATAGATATATCACTCGAACCAATCCAGACCCAGTGGCAAATTTGGTCACAGTTTCTGATTTTTGTTTTGAAATTCCAAAATATTTTATTTTCATTTTTTCAAATGTGTTGATTTCAGAACTAGAGAATTTCTGCCAAATGATGGTTAACAATTATGCTTACAATTCTGTATAAGGTATTGCTTGATCAGTATAACAGAATACATTAGAAACTTGAAATAAAGTTTACAGAACTCAGCGTGAACAGAGATAACTTCTTGTCTTTTCTTCAACTGTTGTTAACAGTTTGCCAGTCTTGCTCATCAAGGGGGGTTATGCTTTCTTTGACCTGCATTTTCTGGCTGACATACCTATAAGAAGCCCTTCTTATTATTCTTTGCATCCCTTGCTAAGTTCAACTTCAGCTGTGCCTTGGCCTTCCTGAGGCCAACAGAACATCATACAACATCAAGGCCAACTTCCTGAGGCCAACAGAACATCATACAACATAACAGCTAATTAAATCTGTAGCTGGTAGCATAGGCTCTGTGATAATGAGCCTATAGCTCTACAGGGGGATCTAGACAGGCTGGATCGATGGGCTGAGGCCAACTGTATGAGGTTCAACAAGGCTAAGTGCTGGGCCCTGCACTTGGGTCACCACAACCCCATGCAGTGCTACAGGCTTGAAAGCTGCCCAGCTGGAAAGGACCTGGGGATGCTACTCGACAGCCGGCTGAATATGAGCTGGCAGTGTGCCCAGGTGGCCAAGAAGGCCAACAGCGTCCTGGCCTGTATCAGAAATAGTGTGGCCAGCAGGAGTAAGGAGGTGATTGTCCCCCTGTGCTCGGCACTGGTGAGGCTGTACCTTGAACACTGTGTTCAGTTTTGGGCCATGCACTACAAGAAGGATGCTGAGGTGCTGGAGCATGTCGAAAGAAGGGCAACGAAGCTGGTGAAGGGTCTGGAGCACAAGTCTTATGAGAAGCGGCTGAGGGATCTGGGGTTTTTTAGCCTGCAGAAGAAGAGGCTGAGGGGAGACCCTATTGCACTCTACAACTACCTGAAAGGGGGTTGTGGCGACGTGGGTGTTGGTCTCTTCTCCCAAGTAACCAGCGATAGGACAAGAGGAAACAGCCTCAAGTTGTGCCAGGGAAGGTTTAGATTGGATATTAGAAAAAATTTCTTCACTGAAAGTGTTGTTGAGCATTGGAACAGGCTGCTCAGGGATGTGGTGGTGTCACCATCCCTGGAGGTATTTAAAAGACCTGTAGATGTTGCGCTTAAGCACATAGTTTAGTGGTGGACTTGTCAGTGCTAGGTTAGCGATGGACTTGATGTTCTTAAAGGTCTTTTCCAAGCTAAGTGATTCTATGATTTTGACTGGTATCCCGTCACCATTAGCAAACCTGGTGCTTCACTCAAGCCAAACAACTTGAGTTTATAGTGTGTTTAATTTGAGTGACAGAGGTTTGTGTGTGAATGCAAGGTGGATTAGAATATTATTTAAGTGATACTTCAGGATAAGCTGTGGTGAACACAGGACTCGAAGAGCATTTGCTTGCTTACCTCTGTTGTTGCAGCTTTTGCTGGCTGCAGTACCATCTCAGGTCTCTGACTTTGCAGCTATGGCTACCTTAGCCCAGAGCACCCTGTTGAAGGGCTGTTCTGTGACTTTCTTTAGTGTGTCCATGCTGGGAAAATCCTTCTCGCTTGGAAACCAGAAAACTTAAGTGTTACTTTGCACAACTCTGCCTCTCTTAGTAGATAGTAAACATTTTGTTGATGGATTCTGTGCTATGGCATTGATTATGAAGGAGATGCTAGAACAAGAAAACGTGAGGAAAAACGTTGCTTTCTATCATAAATAAGCTCGTCATTTTTTTCTTGTATGTTCTTGTTAAACATACAGCTTAACCGTATTTTTATGGAGATCAGTTTAACTTGAGCATGATGCTGTTTTAGGGGTCTTACTTTTGCCTCAGAATGTGAAAGTTGGCTGCTGCGCTGGAGTGTCTATGGATGAAACATTTGGCCTCATACCTTCTGGATGATGGAGTTTTCCAGGGTCATATGTAAAGTCCTATAGTGTTTTCAGAAAGATTAGGGAATAATCTTTGAGATTTCCCTCTTATACTTAACACTAGAGTCAATAAAAAATCTTTTTTGCAAAGCCACCCAGCAGTAACAGCTCACCCTGCATCATTTAGGCTTTCAGCAAGAGTTGAAGGTGTTAAGCCAGTGCTGTGTGTTCATGCGAGTTCTTCTCACTAATAGTTGCCTCTGGTTTGTTAAACTAATTGAGTATGTTACACATCTGGTGGATACTCAGGTGATTTAAATTCCAGAAGAGAAAGTTGTTTTTTCTACCTTCTGTCAAGACTTTTAGTAGGAGCTGGACATCTTTATACTCCAGAGGTCCTCTGCTGTACTGGGTACCTCAGAGCAAGATTCCCATCTTCATTCTGTTGCCCTTTTTCCAGCAATTACTATTTTAATTTTCCACATAAGAAACTCTGATAATGCCAATCGTATGTCATTACCTGGTGTCATTCAAATACCAGTTGATGGGTATTTTCAAAAGCAGGAGGAGGGCATACTCACCACTCTCTATAGTATATCGACAATTTTTTAAATTGTGATAAATTTTTAATAAGTGATCATGGTGTGTTCTTTACACAAAGAAAGGTGGTTTGAAATTGTCTGATAATATCTTGTTCCTGTTAGAAGATGTGTGACTTCACATAGCTATTTATTTAGATTAGGTAATTTATTTTACGGTAATTGTATTTTATACAATTGTTAAAATGTTTATGGGCTATTTTAAGTGGTCTTAAAGGGTGAAGTGTAGGTTGTTACAGTTTAAGATGTACGTGAGTATATGAAAATAACCACTGAGACTCTGTATTAAGCTGAGCTTAAGTATGGTAGAGTTTTCCTGGCTTTGTTATTACATTTCTATACTTACAGTTTCAGGTAAAATATATGAAGATGTTCTGGGATTTCATGAGTTGTATTTCCCATTTAAAAAATACTTCTAGAAAGATTTTGTCTTTTACTGATGCTCTGTTAGTTTAACAAACAAAACAGTTTTGTAGTAAAAAATACTGTAAATCAGTTGCATAATTCTGCCTGAATGTGCATAAAATAATACATTCAACATATCTCTGCACAATAGTCAGGACAGGTTGTTCCTTGCTGTGCTGCTTGTTCACAGTCATTTCTTCATGCAACGATCCTAGCAGCATGTGTTTGTTTTTGCTCCTAGTAGCGGCAGACAAATTTGAAATGTTTCAATCTGAAGTTAACTTCCAGGTAGCGATGAGGGTGGCCTGTCAGGCCATGCTTGGTTTTTTTATGTCATCCTAAGAAAATTAGTTTAAAATAATTTGATAACATTTTTTAATGCCTGACTGTGCCCTGTTTGTTTAACATGTCTCAGAGTAGCAGCTTCTGATCTGGCCCCAATAATGTTGTTGTTTGATCAGTGTTGTTATTAATTTGACTGCAAGTGGAGATAGTATTTTGGAATAGGTGAATACATTGGCTTTATACTTTAGCTGCTATAATGTAGAAGGGAGATGAAAATTTTAGACTTTTAAAAAACTAAAAACTGGCAACAAAGTGAATCGTACACGTAGTTACTGTGGGCAGACATATCTATTCTGACTTTTTCTGTCTAAGTGAATGACAGTCTTTCAGAGATTGTTGAAGCAATTGTCTAAAATGTAGTGTTCTATATGCTAAGTCTACTTTTGAGGAGGAAGCTAGAGAAAATATAAATGATGATTACTGTTATTCCCAGTGAAAATGGGCAAGTGGGCTCGTAACCCATCTTAACCCAATTTAATCTTATGATTAAATCATAAATGTCTATGAGCATTTCATATTTGCATATGAGATAAATGTCTATCAGCACGCACTAGACCAGATACGAGTCTATACATCTGGCAGTCAGGGAATGGGGCTTTTGGTTCTGTGGTTTTTGCTTTTATTTTTGTGTTTAATCCTTTCTCAACTTTGAAAATAGCAAGGTTGACACCACCCGTTCTGTAATGTGTGGTATTTTAAAACCTCAAATGTCACCTATCCCCTTGCCCTTTTGATGAATTTGTGCATTCTATGAATGCTTATGAATCAGAGAACAGAGGAAAACTGTGTATTCACTTTAGTTAGTGAATTTAAAGAAGAAAAACCCCTGTGCTTATTGATTACAGCAAATACTCACCTTCTGTGTTTTTGTAGAAATCACTTACAGGTTCAAGTATTTAATCATGTCATAGGATTTTAAGGGAGCCTAATGGCCAGATTCAGCTTGCATGCTGTAGATGCCAATGTCATCTGTGGGCAGAACCAGCATCTGTAAGGAGCGCATCGGAGCATTCAGGTGAGGCATCTGCGCCTCTGCCTTGGCTATAGGGAGAGTTTCGGGGTGTCTCTGTGGTTGCTTGTACTGTTGCCAGTGCAGGGACCTGGCCAGCCTGCACTCTGAACTATTACCCTCCTTTCAGGATGGGACAGATACTGGGATGGCCAGCATGCTGAGATTGAACTGGATAAATCGGCTGTCTTCTGATGGTAAATGGTCAGGAGAGGTTGTCTTGACTTGGACTTGATTCTGATCTTCTTTGTTTCTGGTAGCAGTCATATAGAAGGGGCAGAGGTTTTTATCATTCAGCTGGTGGCTTGGTTTTTGTTTGTTTTTTTTTCATGTAGCTGCCCAGAAAGTGTACAGCTGGTACAGGCAGTGGATCATTGCATTGACCATCCATGCAAGGGAGGAGAGCACCTGTGTGCCTCTGCCATCCTTGCGTATGCTGAGCCTGACTCTGCAAGGGTGCAGATTTACTTGTCTTCCATTTTGTGTCTCCTGTCTCTGGTTCTGTGAGCAGAATGCAAACCATAATTGGAATAAAATGACCTTGAAAAATCTGCCAGGGATTTGTGTCATGATTGACAAAGGAGTTTTGTTATATTTGGAAGATGTAGGCATGTGTAAAATAAAAGGAAAGGCAGAAGTGATTTTCCTTGATTGTGAAAGCTAAGCAATGGTTTGTTTTAGTTCTGCTGGTAGGGAAGATGACACTAGGAAATAGTTAAATTCTGTATCTATTATGATACAGATAATTTCTAATGAAAATTAGAGCATACATAAACATGCTGCTCTTCCTTATTGCTTGAAGAGGACTGTGAGCATCGTATTTTGTGAATAAAGGTATATTATTGAAAGAACAAAAGTTAAGGTTTTTTTTTTTTATTACACTTTTAAACCTGTTACTGGACTTTGGAATTCAGTGTAGTAAAGTTCATGTGCAGTTAGCAAAACGGTGCATTTTCTGTATAGAAGCTGCATCTTAAATTACAGAACTATGTACCAGCAAATTATATAGTACCTTTCCGCAAATCACTGATCACAAAATAACAGATGAATTTCTGAGGGATCAGTAATGTGTTAAACACTTAAATATCCCAAGCCGCCTTTGTTCCTCATTTGGCACCACAGGCAAAGAAAATGAGATATGCCATATAGTTGATCTTTTTCCAGTGCTTTTGTAAAGACTGACACATATTTGCTTTGGTGCATCACTGCCTTTTGGTAAAATGAGGTGAGAAAGTTCCATTTTCTGTCATGAGCCAACCAAAACCGAGCAAGTTTTCAGGGTCCAATTTTGAATTTTTGTTCACATCACAAATCAATGTGAAACCGCAACTGTTGAGGCTTTCTGGCATGTACAAAACATTTGTTCAGCTAGAAAATGAGTGGGCAAAAAAGAGTGAGCCAGCAGTGACATGTCCAGATGGGAGCACACTGGAGTGCTGCAAAGCAGAACACCTGCCATCAAGGAATGGGCAAATACAGTCCATCGCCGTGTGTCTGGATGCAGGGCATCTGTGAGAGTGGACATTCCGGCTTTGTCGAGGACTACCACTTCCAAGATCTGGATTCTTTAAAGCCGATGCTTTGTGAAATGTGATGATTTGGTGGTAGATTAAAAATATAAAATTACAGACTCTTTACCAGTAATTTTATATTTTTGGAAAAGATGATCTTCTAGTCAACAGAATTTGTAACATTGTAGCCAGTCTTTAAATGGACTTAAGTTATTTCTAGGTGCCGCAGTCCACGCCTGCAGCAGTAGCCCTGGGCTGCTCCCATGTGGTTGATCATTAGTGGTGGGGAGGACATTTCTCCCACTGTGGAACCTCTTCCACTTGTGGGACATTGCATGGAGGGGTTCTCAGCATTTGTATATTTAATCAGGTCTCTTGATAAGACGTAGAGAGTTTCACATTGCTTGCTTTCAATATTCTTTCTGAATTATACACTGTGAATGTTGTTGTTTGATACATTGAGAATTTCTTTTTTTAGAGTCCAGTATCAATACTGATTGCATTGTTCTGTGCAGAAATTTGAAGATAGTGGGGTGGAATAGTTGACGTGTAACATGCCGGTGCGTTACTGGTCTGCTGACAGCTTCAGAGATCACATTTGTACATCTGCTGTGACAAGAAATTCTCCAAATCTCAAAGTTGAAGATTTTTTAACCCATTGTAATTTTTTACCTTGTTGTTACTGTTTGATTGTTCAGTTATCAGCAAACAAACCTGTATTTAGTTTCTTCTAAACCCTGGACCAACTCTATCATAAAGTTATACCACTGAGGTGTGGGATTACTGCAGGGATTAACTGTATTGTCGCTGTTCATTAATGTGTATGTAATGTAAAGAGGGGAGAGGTGGTGTGGGGAAGAACCTCGGTATTATGAAGCTGTTGTTATTTTTCTTATTAGGTAACTTTAACACAATGTTCTACCACTACAGAGCTCTCAATTAGAAATGAGGAATCGGTTTAGTTCAGAGATAATTATGTATTAATAAAAAAGTACTTTTGTTTGCCCTGGTTTGTTTTATCTATCTATTTTCTTTAAATATCTGTGAAGTAAGCTTTGCAGCAGGCCTGGTAAGATCCTGCTGACTTTAGTGAGGCTTGACGTGTTCCATAAACAATGTAGTGTGTTTCTGTTAGTAAATGTTGTTTTGAAATTTATTACATGCTCATGAATAACATTCTTCCTTCTCACCCACTTCTCTGGAATTATTAGGCATACAGCTGAAGTAGTGGCTTCAGTAAGTTTGCTGGTAATTGGATTAACACTTCAGTATGCAATAATGAGGCTCCTTTTAGCTGAAAATTGGAAATTAAAATAATGCTTATCTCATTGCTATAATCTTGTGCTTTTGAATACTCCTGATATTTGATTCTTTATTTGAAAAAGAAAGTGTTACAATGTAGCACAGTCATCATTCTTATTTATTCAGAAAAAAGCTATTTATTATAGGGTTTTTTAGTACTATTTCTTTTACTGTGTTCAGAGTTGTGCTTGAAGCTTTAAGGGTGCTTTAAAGGATACCTAACTAAAATAGGAGAGAAGCCTATATTTTTTCCAATAAAAAATAACTTTTGAAATTAATTTCTTAATTGTGGAGTTTCTTTTCAAATTCCTCTAAGAAAAATGAAAGTTTAGGCTCCCTTCCAACCCAGTGTTTAAATGGGTGCTTAACTTTTAAACATCCGAGTAGGTTTGCTAGCTTCAGTAAGTACACACACCATGAGGCTTTTGACAAATTCACTCACTACAGCTTCTTCAAGTGCTGCTGCAGCGGGGCGGGTGCTGGGCAGAGGGAGCCGGGGAGCGCACATGATCCATGCTGATGGGCTTTGAACACAGCGGTGTCAGTGGTACCACTGCTAGCTGAATTAAATTTGCACAACTGCTGTCCTTGCAAAACACTTGAGTCCTGTAATTCAGAGAAGTCGTAATGGTTAAAGATTGCTCCAAAGTGAGAAAGCAATTTTCCAACCATGTGCACATTACTGTAACGTACACATAACATATTACACATGACGTAACCTGTTGACCACTTCCATTTCTGCCCTTGAGAAAGTTTTACTTTTGTAATGGCCTCAGCCTGGTGTTGATGTAACACATACTGACTGTTTGCCTATCCATTGACATAAATTATCTACTCTGTTCTGGTGAGACCCCACCTGGAGTCCTGCATCCAGCTCTGGAGCCCTCAGGACAGGAAAGACATGGACCTGCTGGACGGGTCCAGAGGAGGGCCACAAAAATGCTCAGAGGGCTGGAATACCTCTCCTATGAGGACAGGCTGAGGGAGTTGGAGGTTGTTCAGCCTGGAGAAGAGAAGACTCTGAGGAGACCTTATTGCAGCTTTCCAGTACTTCAAGGGGGCTTATAAGAAAGATGGGGACAGACTTTTTAGCAGGGCCTGTTGCGACAGGACAAGGGGTAATGGTTTTAAACTAGAAGAGGGCAGATTTAGACTAGATCTAAGGAAGAAATTTTTCCCAGTGAGGGTGGTGAAACACTGGCCCAGGTTGCCCAGAGAGGTGGTGGCTGCCCCATCTCTGGAACCAATCAAGGTCAGGTTGGACAGGGCTCTGAGCAACCTGATCTAGTTGAAGATGTCCCTGCTTACTGCAGGGGGTTGGACTAGATGACCTTCTAAAGGTCCCTTCAACCCAAACTGTTCCATCATTCTCTGATTTAAGTAAACATGGGCCAAATGCTTTCTGTTGCAACAGGATTGAAAGTTAAGTCTGAACAAACTTACTTATGTGCAAAACAGTTCATAAAAGCAGTTATCTCTTTTTTTCCTTCAGGGAATCAATACACGATATGAAGGTATCTGTCCTTAAAGACCTTTCTGTTCTCCCCTAACTTTTAATTTTGGTAACTAATTTCTTTGAAAGTGGACAGAGTGACGGAAGTCTCACAGTTGCTGAATTCCTACCACCTTTGGAGTAGTCCAGGGCTGGGTGCAAATAACCTTATTAGTTCCCAGAAATGCAGGCAGTGGTTAGGCAGAAAGGCTTTAGAACATTGTCTAACTACAGATTGCTTTTTCTAATACATATCTTCAAGAATAATACTTTTCCAGATGTATAAGTTTACAAAGTGAATAATATTGTTATCCTGCTAGATAGAAAAACATGTATTTTAATAATTATAACTACATAAGTATATCTGATCTATAATTAAATTTTGTTTTGTTTTCAGTAGTAATACATGATATGACAATGAAATTAATCTGCACATACATGATATGCATTTTAAACTACTTAAAATTGACTCTAGATAATAGAATTGTCTTAACATTTTCTTTTTTTTTTGTCATTTGGTGTTGACTAATAGACTGTTGTAGAAAGTTGAGTAAGAGTATATTATTACAGTAAAATGGAATTAAAAAAATTAATCTGAATCCTGCATTTGTCATTTTTGTGACCTTTATCTTCCTTCCTCCCTCATTAGAACTATGCAGCACTGATAGAGCAACAGATTAATGAGGACAAACAAAACTTGAGAGAAAAGACTGTATATGGAATCCAGCTCACAGAAGAAAAACTTAATGACTTCCGTGATGAACAGATTGGGCAGCTGAAGGAACTGATGGATGAGACTACCAAACCTAATAAAAAAATCACTGTTTCTAAAGACTCAGAACACAAAAACTAAAAGGATCTAAAAATTGTTTTAATGCATGCAGAAACGTTTTGAGACTTCCTTTTCCAGTTGGACTTAAATGTGGTTTCTGCGAAGTAATGGGCACTGCTGATGCCACAGGTTGTCTGAAATGGATGTCTTTGGTTATTCATCTTTCTATGCAACAATAAATATCAAAATGGAATAATCACAACAATTTTATGTTAATTGCAATTATTTTTCCTGGAAGGTGGGGACTTAAAGAATTCGGTAAAAGTAAACTGACTTTTTTAAAACAAAAGGTTTTAATCTTAGCACCCATAGGGCAAAACATCTTTCTGTTTGTATATCATCCTCTGCCTGAATGGAAAAGATGCAATTAGTGTTCGTTTTCTGATGTGGATTCAGTAGAGAAAGAAAAAAAGTGTGGTACTAGAGCGGGCTTATTTCAATGGGAAAAAATGAGAAACACATACCGTTGAAATGGAAAGTTGGTTTTCTTCTTGAGCTTTATTGTGAAATGTGCTTTAAAATAAAAGATGTAGTTCATTATTAAATTGACTTTGAAGGAACCGCTGGCTTGTGAAGAAAATTCTGCACTTTCTTCAAAGCTAGACTCAGTTTATTGTTAGTATCTAAAATTTTAAAAAAACATTCATGAGTTGGTTGTGGTGTAGTTAGAATTCAAAGGCTCTTTAAAAGCTCAGTATCTCATATTACTCAATATTTTATATAGACCAAAATTTGTAAACTCCTCAATCAGAGAAATTATCCTGTTGATAATACTGTATAACAAATATCTTTAATTTATAGGTAATAGGACATTCATCAGGACAATGTGTGCCTATTATAATACTCATACTATTGTGAATAAAAAAAGTTCTACTTTTTTTATCTCCTGAGAAAAAACACCCCCTTTCTGTGCAAAAGACAACTTCCATTTCAGATTCCAGACTTAGTCTTATATTATTAGTTGTGTTCTATTTCAGGACCTTTTCCCGTCTGTTACCCACAGCATGTTCAAGACAACGTAATTTCTTTCCTTTTGGGGAATAACAGCTTTGACAAGTAAGCACGGTTCCATCTGTCTCAAGTTGTAACAACATGCTGTTTGCCAAAGCTATGCTCCTGCATCCGAACTGGGGGCAATTTGGGGAGCAGCCTGCTTCTCTCTCCCTTATCTCTCTTCCCAATTCTTTGCTAGGATTTTAGATTGCAGATTGTTGGTTTCCATTAAAATGTCATTTGCAAGACTTCTAGGCAATTTATGGTTGCTTTGCTCCATCTTCCTCTGCTGCTTGTGCAGTAGGAACATCCTTGAGCCTCTTAGGGCCTAATCCAAAGAGGGTTAGAAGGGTGGAGATGACATCCAGACTGCAGGGCTGAGGTCCACAAGTCCTGGTTCTTGGTTCTTCAAGGGCATGGTTGGGGAGAGCGGTGGCTCCCTTCTGGCCTGCTGTGTACCTAGGTCTTGCCCCAGCATCAGTGTGGGAAGCCGGTTGGTTGTGCATGCGGGAAGCTTGAAACTTGTCTCCAATACTGCCTTTTGCACATACCTAAAGCTTTTTTCTTTTTAAATTTCAAAGGCTGTAAAAATGTAATCCAGCACCAAAAGTTTTAAAGCATAAGGATGCATTCTGTTGCACTTCCATCAGATGCACAGTAACCACTAATTTTTGTCACTAGATCTACTCAGTTTTAATATCAAAACCAGTGTTTGACAACAGGGTTTGTTTCCAGTCCTTGATTGCCTAGTACACGTGTGCCTACTTTCCAGTCAATATCCAAGTTGCTTCAGATTTCTTTCAAATACTGCAATTTAGAGCACAATTATTTTTACCAACACGTTTAATGAAGCTCGTTAGTTCAATGAAACTAGTTAGAATACTTGTTTTGCATCTGTCTACTCACATATGTACCTAGATAATGCACATTTCTAGAGGCTAAATTAATTTATAATGAAAAACTGCTATTTGGTATGAAAAATTTAAACTTCTAATGAGACCTAAAGTGAGTTGGAGGTGAGGGTAAATATCTTTACATCCGCAGCCCCTTTTCTAGTAAATCTGACAACTTTTTCTTTTCGTTCCCAGTGGTATCTTGTATTTTGTACAATGTTTGTATTCTTGTTTAAAACAACTCCTAGAAAGGCCAACATTCCACACTAGGAATGAAACATTTAACGATTGTTGGCGTTAAGACAGATGGTGCTAAAGGTAAGGCACGCTCTGATCCGAGCAGCTCTTACGCAGGTGGTGGGCATGGGTGGCCCCACAGAAACCTTGCAGCGCCAACACTACCACGCATTAGTGAAATTCTTTGATTTACAAGTGTGAATAGTGACAGTTAAGGTGAGGATGACTATGGGCATCTTATCCTGTCCACAGAAAGGCTGAGTGACAAAGATGCTTTTTTCTAATTTTATTTTTTTGGGTTTTTTTAAGGTACAGGATACTTTTTGTGGGGAGTTTTACACAAGGTTTGGTGGATAGTGAACAAAGGACAGCATCTGTCAAAATTACTTCAAAACGGCAAGCAGCTTGTGATTTCAATGGCAAAACAGTCGCTTAGAAAAAAGATAGTAACAAATATAGCTTATAGTGACAAATAGCTGTGATCGCTTTAGAAATGAGTACAAAGTTCTAAGCTGGGTTCTGTGTGTGTTGGTGTGCATTGCTGTTCTACAACTAAACACTGAAAAGCTCCTACCCCCCCTTAAAAGACCTCTCAATTGAGCCTCTCCATTAAGAAAGATGCTTTGTATTTTGGTGATCGTAAATTCGTTTGGCTTTCTAGAACTAAAAGAGAGTGATAAAATTCACTGGTTAATTTGACCAAACCTTATCTGTGATAACAGTTTATGCGAATTGCCTGGAAGCTGGTAGGAGGTAGAGGGAGCTGAAGTTTAGCTAGCTGGAAAAGGCATGAGCTGATGTTGTATCAAGAAGCAAACAATTTTCAGAAATCTGCGTCATTAAAAATTACCACAGTTTTGATATGCAAAATATAAAGTTCTACATCTTAAAAAGAGCAACTAAAAATGCCATTCCTTCAGTGTTTTTTTATTTCTATGGTGTGGACTTACGCTTTTTTGACTGGCTGTCCAGCAAGAGCTATTAGAATGTGATCTTTCTTGCTTAAAAATAAATTAATAACTTAACATATTGAAGGTAGAATTTATGAAGGAGTTTCATTTCTCAGCTATTTGGACTCACTTTAATATTTTTGAATTATTAGTGGGCTTTCTTCGTCTTGGATATGTATTTATGAGAGGCTGGTTATTCACCTATGAGTCAGTGGCCAAGTCTTCATTGACTTTTAGGTAAAAATAATGAACAGTTGGTGAAGGAGCAGTATCATGCTTTGCCCTGCCTGTTATAATCTATTTTAATTTTTACTCTCTATAGCCAAAATAATAGTAGAGGGAGGGATGAATCTCTCAGCAGACTGTTTTACTCCAAGCGTGAACAAAGAGGGTCCACGTACCTTTGAGGAAGGATGACAGCTGAATAACTGTAAAAGGCATCTCCCATTTTAGGGCTGTCCTACTTAACTGTTGATTTTCAGACCTCTTGGAAAGGGTTTCACGGTAAATCCTTCCTGGTGGAGGGCATAGATGCAGCAACACAAGGTTATGCAGGGCTTGTTGGATACCAGAACTGCCTGCCCCACCTCCTACTGATTTGTGTCCCTGTGCTGGACTGGACTTGGTGTGCCCTGCCAGCATTTGGTACCCAGGAGCCTCACAGTGAGGAATGGTGATACTGGGAAGTCTTCCCCTTTGAACTGCATCAAGAAGTTCACTGTAAAAATTGACACAAATCAAACGGCTGGTGTTAGAAGTGAGGGTAGCTGCATTTGTAAATGATCTGCTGTTGTTCCAGGAGGTTACCTACCTGCTGCAAAACCACTGGCTTTGGTAGGAACATTTTCAGCAGTTTCAGTGGCCACAGCTCTGCCCTGGGAACAGACTCAATAGTGCTGAGTCCTTCCAGTTTTTCCAGTGGTTTGTGTCTACCAGTTAAGGCACATGAAGATCACAGAACTTAATTTTATTTGGATGCAACTATTATATCATACAAAGTATCCTTTTTTCATCGAAATTGAGAGCTATGAGTCAATGTATAAATTCAACATAAAAGGACAGAATGGTTTTGCCAGTTGTAGTAGTGTGTGTTATGAGTAGATGTCAGGTGTTTCGACAAGCCCATTTCGGTGATACCTGATCCTACGCAACGGATGCTTGTGTGTGCGGAGGTCTGTGTTTGATCTGCTCTGTAACGATTTCAACACTAGTATTTAAGACTACAAGACAAGAATCCCTAATTTAATAAAATGACCTTTAGTTACTGAATATCCGTCAACTTGTTATAAATGCTGAGGAACATCGAGACAAGTGTGTATTACTGCTGTAAAGCCCTTAATAAATAGTTGGTTGAAATACTACCATTTGCAACACCAATTCCAGCACAGATGAGCCTTCTGTTTTACGCCAGTTATGCTCCTTGAGGAATGAAGTGAGATTTCAATCATCTGTTAAGTGAGCTAACATATTTACTAAAATGTTCCTATTTCTGGTTTTGACTGGAAAAACAACTAGTACAGAATCTTAAATAGTGATGTATCTTTATCCTGAGAGATTAACAGCAAAACCAGTAAAATATGCAGAGGAAAGTAAGCTGGCAGTACTCTGTTGGGGTTGTACCAAAGGCAATGTATCACATAACTTTACTGCGGTGGAATAACGTACAGAATCTATAGTGCAGAAAGTCTGCCAGAGGAATGGAAAATGGCCATGCTGTTCCCTTGTGCAAGAGGCCCACATCAAAAAATAGGATGGTGTGGTCAGGAATTGGTGATTAACCCAAGCGGATGATGGACCGTGGTAGATCCTTCCAACAGGCTCTGCCAACCAGACTGGGGTTTAAACTGCGCCTGGCAAAACCCAAGGCGCGCTGCCTGCCAGCATCGTCCTGGGCTTGTGGCCCTGCTGGGGTTGAAGAGGGATGATAAAAGAGTCGGAATTTTCCCTTTTTGGGATGCTGAAGAGAGGCAGGAAGGAGCTGCGGACCAATTCATCTGATCACAGTCCACGTTTCCTACTCACAGAGGGTTTCCCTCCTAGTACATGCTCTCTACTACTTGAGTACAGGTTAACAATATTGTGCTGTCTTCAGTGAAGTCACCTTTGATTATGATCCAAGATGTTAAAAGAACTTTTCCAAGCTGAAGAAAATATCCTGTTAATCAAAGACCCAGTTAGAACTGATTTGAGAATTTCTATTTCATTCTATTTAGTTTTATAATGTGAGCACATGCTACTGGGTGGTGGGAAAATGGACCTGAATTGAGTATCTTAAAATAACAGTTTCTTAGTCTCTTGGGCAAAATCTTTCAATCCTTTACCACTGGAAAACTTCAACTTAAGATGGTATTGTACAGTGCTCCCAGAATGTACCCTCAAGTACAGTAAAAAGGAAAAATCGTTTGGGGCTTTTCTTTACAAACAACAAAACTCAACTCTTCTGCTGTGTTTTTTCTTTTAAGTTAAATTATGCCATTCCTGTCCAGTTCAACTATCCCAAATTAACATTGTCAATTGGGAGATCAGCTTGGAAATGAAATTAAGTACATTTTTATGTGCATTGAGGTACAATAAAGTTTCTTCAGATGCAGTATTTCATCCTGCTTTTGTTGTTCTTCTTGTCATGCTGTTAATTGCTGCTGTCATACGTTGGGACTTTGCTCAGATTGTGAGAGAGAGGGGATCAACACCTTTTATACAAACAACTTGAATGCCTTAGTGACGTGTGACTAACACGCGTTGCTGCAGCGCGGGCAGGAGCGCGGCTCAGGCAACTGCACGTCTGCAGCCCCTGCCCAGGGGTCTGGCAGGCAGGGGAGGAGAGAAGATTTGGGAAGAGCTGCCTTTACAAATAAAAAGAAAGGTTTTCCAAGCACCTCTTGGAACTTTAAAGTACTTTCCTCCGCAGGGGCCTCTGCCAAGTGCTAATCCGTCACGCAGAGCGCCAAAGCCACAGCAGAAGTCTTGGTGCCAGAGGCTGACCGGCTCTGTGGGGTCCACTCTTCCTCAGGCTCCAAACTCCCCATCTGTCCTGGGAAATCCAATCTGTCCGTCTTTAATTTTTTAATTTTTCTTCTGAGCGTTCAGCAATTTTAGCATTTCATGAACACGCACGAAGTATCGAAGCCACGTAGCTGCGGGAGATGGTGGTCGGCGATGGCTGTCGGCTTCCCCGGGCTGGGGGCTGCAGCCTCGCCTGCGCCCAGCGTGCACTCCGCATAGCTGCGGTGCGTTCACAGCAGGAACCTGCGACAAGGCAACGGCTTTGGTTTTGGTGCAAATGTAGCAACGCAGCCCCATATTCTCGGGGGAGTTAGTCCAGTGTCGCCTTCCTGACCCCACAGTGGTGGGACGGTGTGGTGGGTTGACCCTGGCTGGACAACAGGTGCCCACCAAAGCCGCTCTCTTGCTCCCCTTCTTAGCTGGACAGGGGAGAGAAAATAGAAAAGAAACTTATGGCTCAAGGTAAAGACAGGGAGGGATCAGTTAGCAGGTATCGTCACGGGCAAAACAGACTTGATTTGGGGAAAAAATTAATTTATTACGAATCAAATCAAAGTAGGATAATGAGAACTAA